>NW_010161570.1:0-34909 GCF_000695765.1 Mesitornis unicolor | reverse complement strand
GGTGGATTTTCGAAAGCAAAGGGTCTCGCTTTCGTGCCCCGTTTTAACAACGCTCATTAGCGTGCCCGTGCAGTGTCCGAGGGGATAAAACAGTAAATTTCACAGCTCCATTAGGCACCACGCAACAGCTTCTTCACGGGCACTGCTGGCACTGACAAACTTTGCTTTCTCTCCCTTTTTAAACGCTGTCTCCTGTACCGAGGAAAATGATCTGCACCTTCCTCCCCCTCAGAAAAGAGCTGGAAACCCTTACCTCTGCTTTTCCCATAGCGTGAAAGCGATTAAAGTGATTTACCTCCCCCTCCTTCATTGCTCCTCTGCAGCTAGCGGAGGGGCGGGTGGGGCAGAAAGCGCATTAAGAGAATTTTTAGTTACTACATTTTTAATTAACCAGCCATTCTAAAATAACAAGGAAAAAAGAAAAGAAGCCCGGGGCTGCAGGTACGGAGACCCGTCCCGCTCCCTCTCAGCAGCTGTGCCCTGAGCGACTGACGGCTCGCCGCGCGCCTAACCACTGCCCGCCCGGGCGGTGTCTTGTCGATAGAGGCAGTGGCGCGAAGAAGCGGAGACATGGCGGTTCCATAGTGTAGTGGTTATCACGTCTGCTTTACACGCAGAAGGTCCTGGGTTCGAGCCCCAGTGGAACCAGCGCCGAACATGCTATTTTTCTCGCCCTTATTTTTTCATCCGTTCTTGTAAACCGACGAGGCTCGGTTTGCTTTTATTTTTTGCCTCGCCCAAAAGGGGCAACGTCATAAGCACGTAAAGAAAGCGCAGGCCCTGCAGTGGAGGAGCAGTGCGTGGCAAGGGGAGCAGAAGGGCCCTCTCAAGCAGGAAGCCCACAGCCTGTCAGGATGCTTTCCATAGCCCTGTGCAACAACACATTTTTCTAAAAGTACAAGTTTAATGTAGACAATGATGCTGCAGCACTTGCCTTTTTCCCCATAAAAGCTCTGTTTCCCACAAGAACATCAACCAAAATGCAGAGAGATGCAGCAAGAGCTGACTCAAGCCAACATCCTGAGGTGCCGAAGTAGCCGGTTCCCTCTCCACCTGCCTGCCCAGCACAGCAGTGCAAGGCAGGGTGTACAGGGTTTAATGTGGTTGCTCACTGTTCCATACTCCCTGGGTGACATTTTTTGGTGGCCAGTAGCCCCCCATGCCTCTGGTGAGGAGGGGAGGCCCATGGTGGTGCAGGGGCTGTGGGCCTCTGTGTGCCAAGGCCTTGCTGAGGCACGGGTCACCTCAGGGAAGCTGAAAGCCTAATCGTGTTACTGCCTAATCCTGTCACCCCTCCTTTTAAGCCTGCCTGATCTATGGGCTGTTGGGGGCCATTTCATATTTTCCTCTGGGCCCCTTCTCACAAGTGCAGCTTAGGCCAGGGCTGGCTGCTATGGTGAGGCACAGATGGCGTCGCTCTCTGCTGGAGGTCAGAGGCTTCATCTTTAGTGGGGCTGAACACAACCTGCAAAAGGAGCCTTTCCTTGCCAACGTGGGTGAGGGATCCCCGTCTGACTGCGGTGGGGTAACCAAGCAGACTGCAGGGACCAGAGGCAGCCATAGTGGCAGTGGGGAGAAGCAGTGACCTGTGCCTCCTCCCAAGCAGGACCAAGGGCATCAGGGTTCCCACGTGGCAGTGGTGAAGGCTGCAGCCCAGCACTTCCAAAGAGATGTCTCACTGGGGCAGAATGGAGCACTTTTGCTTTTTTGAGGGGGTAGTGTTTAAGTGCTGAGGATAAAAGGCCAGTGCTTTTCACAGCACACAGCTAGCAAGCATGGTTAACTCCATCTTTGTTTTCCCCTGTACGGTACATTTCATTGTTTTTATTAATCAGGAGAGAAAGGACCATCTTGGCATGCCTCGGAGCAGTTTAACTTTTGAATTATAATGTGTTGTCTCATTTTGCATCTGCAAGCCTTGAAAGTAAACGGTAACCTCTGGGTATGGATGCTGCCATGGTGTCTGTCTGCGTGTGTGAGCCCTAACAAGTGCTGGGGCCAAGACATATCTGCAAGAGGAGGAGGAATGTCCCTTATCTCTACTGAGCTGAAGACATCTGATAGCAGGAGGGTGTGATTTACCTATCTTAAAGATGAAAGAGAAAAATTGGCTTAACTTATTTTAATTAGTGTCTTAATAAGAAATATACCTTCATCATCTTCATCTTAAGAAAACTATTAACCTTTGTCAGTGCTTGCTCGTACTAGAGAAGTACTCTGAGGTATGGGCAAGCTGAAGACAGAGGTTGCAGTGCAACACAGAGATATCTGGGCTGGGTCACAAAAGCTCTTTTGGGTAGAAAGCACCCATATATCATGGTGAGACCTAGCAGAATAAGGTCATAACATTAAGCACTGTAATGACACTAAGGGCCCATGTATTCTGCAGCCTGAAAGCACAGACGTACTCAGGTCTGGCTTTCCTCTGCTTAGCTTGGTTAACAATGTGTGTGCAGCCCACAGGAGCTCAAGCCAAAGCAACATATCCCACCTCTTGGGTAAACTGCCTTCCACAGACGGGCTGCTTCTAGGTTAAAGATTCAAAGCTGAATCAGCTGTAGCTGGACCTCTCCTAATGTACCTTGGTGTAGGTACTTCCCATCTAATTGTGACAGTGATAACACGGTGCTTTCTCTGCTAATAACAGCCACAGCTTCCCCAGGTGCATGGACTATATGGTGTGGGCCTGATCCTGGTGGCCTGCACCAGCTACATTGTGTTTTGTTGCATTTAGGGAAAAGGTTCCTTTTCAAAAATGGACATAAGCTTACATTTCATACTACTTGAAAGAGTATTTTGTTTCAAGAGTCTCATCTTCAGTGTGGGTAGACCATCCTAGCTCCATCCACTTCAAGCAGATCCAGCTCCTGATGGTTTGTCTCAAGCTCTGAAAGCGTTGGCACCCTTGCTCTCTCGGCACGTTGGTATCCTGCTTCAGAGATGCCTGTCATTCACACGTATGTGTATAAATGTGTACTTTATACGTTCCCTAACTGTGCTAAAACCAAAGTGCGGCAGTCACACATTTGTGCTGAGACATAGCGCGTTGTGCGTGTTCAGCTCCCAGACGCGTGAATCCGTGCATGCCACTCTGGTTTAGCTGTCTGGCACTCTGACTTTGGGAGAAGCATGAAATTGCTACGTGGAATTGTGTTTCTCTCTTGCATGTGAGCACTTTTACCTCCTGCTTCCCCTCCAAGGTCTCATGATCTTGCACATTGCTGGTCGGTCAAGCGGCAGGAAGGGCTCAGTGCCTGTGTGTGTTTTGAGAGCTCCAGGATGTGCAGCTCTGCCGTGCTCAGAAGCAAATTAATTTCTCATGAAGAGAAAGCTACAGAAAGATTATAGTGGTTAATTCTGCATAAGGTGCTGGCCTGAAGCTCCTCAAATGGTACCAAGGTATGTCTGTATTTGTTAACAAAGCAAGGCTGAGGTACGGACAGGAGCACTGGCCTCTGGTCATCCATGCTCTTTCATTTTTAGCAACTCCTTGTAAAATTGTGCTAACCCAGCTGGGGAAGGACACGTGCCAGGGAGCATCCCTGGGCAGGGTGTCTAGCAGCCTCCACTCAGCTTCGTTTCTCCTTCTGCTTAAACAGGGGCTCCACACCCATGCCCTTCTCATGTCTCACCCCTGGAAACACAAGCTGCACTCTCAACTTTTTTGCACTAAAAACATCCCAAAGATGCAGGGTGGCCATTGTGTTATTTCCCACAGTCTGCAGAAATAAAGCACACCGAAATATCTGAGGGCTGTGAAAACATACAACAATGTCTTAGGGTCAATGGGACACGAGCTGGACCTGGAGGAGGTGTGTGGCCAAAAGAGTGAACCTGCCCAGGCAGTTCCTGCCCCTGTTTCACGTAGCAGTGTGAATGTCACCGAACTGTCCTACTTTGGACCATTTTTACCAGCCACAGTTTTGTTCCATAATCATACCAGGCTAATTTTTTTCCTTTTAAAATATATTATTTTTATCTTTTTGCAAAGGGCAAATGTAGACCTTTCCGGTGCTGTATTGTGTACAGGCTTCAAAATGTTTTCTGTCTTCTGTACCTGAAAGTATTTGTATGCTTGCTAGGAATTAACTACGTGATTCCTTTAGCAATGTTGTCTGCAGTGCCTGCACAGTTTTGCTGTTTACAGTTATTAAAATGAAGGACTATCAACACCAGTAGACACAGAGTGTCTGAACTGCGTAGTATTTATACAAAGACTTTAAGGCTCTTCTACTCTTCATGTGAATTGATTTTTAATGCTATAGACACATTTTTTTAGCAAAGGCTGCCCTTTTTTTTTCTGTGGGGAGGGAATTTCATAGCTGGGTAGCCACCAGCCTTGAGGATATCCCTTTAGATGAACTGTTCTTTGGTAACAGCTGTGTTCTGAACATGGTCCCTCAATTGCTGCATTTCTGGAGGTGCCCAGTAGGAGCCACGCTACTTGCTTGCCCTGCTGTGCATTGATGCTCCTCAGTGTTGGGGTGAACTGTCCCAGGTTCCTGAAATGGGGTGGCCACGTCCATGAAGAAGGGGTCTGTCTGCAATAACCCGCCCTCTCCCTGAAGGTAAATTGAAGTGGGGAGAGTGTTGGGTTAAGGAGGTTGAACTGCTCAAGGCTGAGCAAAGCAGTGAGCCTCTTGGCAGGAGACTTGTCCCATCCAAGTCCATGTCGCACACCCGAGCAAGGCCAGGATGAATCAGCACTGGAGGTGCGGCTGCAGAGGGATGCTGTACCTGACATCCCTTTCATGGTTCATTCCTAATCTGTAGGTATCCAAAGGCAGGTGAGATGAATCTTGCCCCAGAGGACTGTTTCTGAAAAATCAGCATCCTTGTTTGCACAGCGTTTTTTGAGTGGATAGAGACCAGAAGACTAGGCACAGGTCTGGCTTAATTCAACAGCAGCCCACGTGATCGATGCAGCGCTTTAATCTATTCCCTCTGCATGCAATCCCAGATCTTTTGAAACAAAGAAAGCTGCTTCTGAAGGAAGTGCTTTCAAAAGCCTCCATTAAAAATTCACTGCTAATTGCACGTAATTAACAGAGATTGCAGGAGCGGGTGCAAGGCCCACCGAAATCATGAGCAGTCTGCTGTGGTCCTGAATCTTTCGGTCATCTTCAGATCAAATGTATAACTGTATTTGGTGTAAACTTGTTGAGAGGATACTGTAGCTAGAGCTATTATCAAGGGGAGTTTCTTTTTTTTGGTATGAGATTTTTACAGCTCAGCAAGTAAACAACTGAAATGTGCTATTTCTGTGTGATCTACTAATTGCAGTTTTCAGCCCCACGCAATTACGTGACTGAAAGAGCAGTAAGGCCAGGGCAGATTTCTACACATAGCAATGTTGGGAAAGGCGTTGATAATGTAGCGGTAGATAATTCGAGTGGAAGATAACGAATGCATACTACATACAGTAAACAATCTATACTACATATATTTTATAAACATTGGGAATCTTTTGCATCTGTAAGGGGGTAAATGTGGTTTCTAGGTCGGTATATCCTTGTTTATGTAGACGGGTATCTGCATACACGATCAGATTTGCACTCAGAGTGTTGGTACTTCGGTACTTTTTGCCTTTTAAGAACTGTTGTGCATGACACATGCTCTAGGATGGGACTTGACAGTAATAATTGTGTGGTTGGCTTGATGGTGCTTGATAAAATCATGAGAATGGAGGAGAGTAAGGTGCTTAGGCAATGCTTAAGTTAATCTCATGCCTTCCCAGCAAGCCAAGCAGCACATTAAGGAGCTATTCCCGAAAGAGGAAGGAAAAGATGTGGTTCAAGATGGGAAGCGTCCTGCTGTCTCTTCTTTTCTGGTACAAAGGTATGCACTTTGCCTCCTGAGAGGCGCTTTCAGATGTCCCTCTTTGTATTTCTTGCTTCATCCATGCTTCTTTCTTCTGCCAGGGTTAGTGGGGTACAAAGCAAGCTCTCCTCTACGTTTTCATGGAAGCATAATGGGGAAAGGCAAAATTGTGGAGGAGATGTGTAATTTATGTACATGAGTGAGCAGCGTTCTTACAGCTCTATGAATATTCAGTAGTAAAACTCTGTTTCACAAAGTAATTGCAGTGTAAAAAAATTGCCATATAATTTGTCAAAATATGAATTTGCAAAGAAAATTGTAGTGCAGCTGAGCCAGTGAGTAAATAATAATGCTGATTTCAAAAATGAGGTAGAGTATGACATGAAAGGTGGCCCTTCATTAATCAAAACTCTTGATTAATCAAAAAGTGATCATTTTCTCTAGCAGCAAGACATTGCTGATGATGATCTGTCTTTTGTTTAAAAAGATCTTTCCGGTATTTTGGCCTGGAAAAGACTTCCAAAGGCACTTTAAGAACAAAAAGCAATAATGAGTCAAGAAAATAGGAAAAAAATATGTACGTTTTGAGGCTGTCTTGATTTTGAGGCTTTCTCAAATTTACTTCTCAGAAAAGTAGCAACAATAGCAGGTAAGCAGGTGCCAGGAGAAGCCAGAAAATTCAGGGTCATGGTCTCCTTCCATGTTAATGACCCCAGCTGTGGAATGAGAAAATAATTTTCTGGGTTGTGTTTGAACTTCTGTCTTCCTCGAAGCCAACAGCAAAGCCACAGTTATCTTAAACAAGGCTGAGGTTGCTCTTGCTAAGTGCTGGGCAGTAGCTACCGACGTTAATGTGTGAACAGAGTATGAGCTGTCAGCATAAGGGACAGATTTATCAGGCAGCCCAGCTTTTCCCCCCATGGATGTTGAATTCTCAGTGTTTTACTTTGCCTAGTTTTTTCCTATCCTTCTGTGTTTCCATTGAATATTTTGGTCTACTGAATTTCACCGACAGGGAAGTGTTTCTTGACTACCCATGCCTTCATTTCATCCTGTTACGCTTGTGCGTACTCTGCTCTGCCTCATTAACAGGTCTTCCTTTTAATTTTCCAGCAGATACTTGTGCGTTCCCTTCATACCTTATCTCTTTGCTTTCCTTTGCTTCATGTGGGAAGGTTACTGCTGCCTGAGCTTCTTGGAAGGCTGTTTTTACCCAGACTCCAGCATTTTTTTTTCCCCTATGTGTAGCATAGCTGCAATTAGTCCTTGGAATGAGTTCATACCTTGCTCTGAATCCCAGTCACAGCTTGCTTTTAATAGACACCCACACATCAGGATATTTTGGGAAAGCCTGCAGTGAAAAATTTCTTACAAGGTCACTTTCCAGGCACTACTCCTTCGGTATTTAACTTATTTTACTAGATTTATTTGGTTTCTTAATTTACTGTTTATCTCTGCCTCGCGGGCCAAGTGTCCTGGATAAAGACTGAGCAGAGACCCTCTGCCCAGGTCCCCCTTACACTCCTGCCTCTCCCACCATGGAGAAGGTGCCACTAGGTCAGTCCTCTGGGCTACATGCCCTGATGCTGTGGTAAGCTCCTTAGCTTATTTTCTCTGACAGAGCGAGTGGCTTAGAGGAGCACCCCCAGCCCCCGCACATTGGCTGGGCCCGTGTTTGCTGGGGACACCACCACCACCATCATAGCAGCAGCAGCAGCAGCATCATATGGTGCAGCAGGCAGGCTCCTGTGACGAGAGCCATGGCAGCCCCCGGGGCCCCTCCATATGGTGAGGGGGAGCACCCCGAGCCCCGGATTGACATGAATATGCTCTTAGCACATTGAATGAGGTGTGCCTGCGCCGCATTACTCCATCCAGGCTCACTAGATATCAGGGAATAAGCACATCTCAGCAGCTTTAAAAAGTGGCTTTCTTTTTTTTCCCCTTTCTGTTTCTCACAGCTTTGAAAAAAACAACAAAACAAAATAAACCAGAATCAAAGGCCCAAACCCGCCTTCAGATCACAGTAAATAACATCTTTAGTGCCACCCTTTGGCGTAATCAATACATCTAATGAAATTACTATGCAGGCAATGTTCTGCATAGCTTTAAGCAGGAAGGAACAACCATGTCAATAAGATCAGAAGTTGCCAAAAATTTTCAAAGGAACACTTTGGGAAAAAAGATAATTATACATCTCTTAAGAAGAAAGGGGGAAAAGGTTGTTTCTTTGCAAATTATTTACCTTTTTTCACAACATTAAAAAAATTTGTAAAAACGTTATGGAGATAGCAGGCATAAAAGAGAAATTAATATGAATTAAATGGGTATAATTGCCATTATTTAAATACGATTTTTGTCACTTTCAGTTAAATAACAGTAAATATTAAATGAGACACAATACAAATAAATAAAAATGGAAACCAAATAAAAATAATTCAAATAAAAATAAATTTAAAAGAAAATAATAAAACCATGAAAAATCCCCATAAAGTGAATGAGGGAAACAGCGGCCGTGTTAAAGCACAAGAGAGGAGCTTAATGTGAAGTACGAGCCCTTCTCCCCTCTGCAGGCTGATGCTGGTGCTGATCTTCTTGCCTTCAGTCTTTGGCTCAGCGTGCCTGTCAGTGAGCAGCAGAGACGAGTCCTCGCAGCCTGATGTGTGCTGGGGCAGTAGTGCCCTCCTAGGGGGTGCCAGGGCCAGAATATCTGAGCATTTGGGCCAGTGTGGCTTTAGGTGATGAGAGCTCCTGGATGAACACCCTGCTTTCACCAGGTGGGCATCTTTTGGTGGGCACAGATCTGCCCTGGGGGTGTCTACCTGCCGGAATAGCTCCCAAGGACCATTTAAAAGCAGCACTTTTTAGAAATAAAGGCACTGTTTGCATGACGTGGTCTCATAGAGCCTGCTTAGCGTGGCCATGGAAAAAGCCCTGGGGGAAAAACAATAAAAACAAGCACAAAGCAACTGGGCTGGGGACCAGCCACAGCTGCAGCAGGGGCCCCTGGGGTCATCGCCACTGGCACAAGGGCAAGGAGAGATGGGGAAAGTGCCATGTGTGACAGTGGCCCCAAACACAGCAGCTTCCCTAAATGCACCTTGTTACCGAGGCTGATGCAGGCTGATGTGAGTCACCTCGCTTGCCCAGCACGATTTCCAGGGCTGGGATGTAAAAATAGCCTGGGTTAATAATATAGCAACCCACAAACTGGCACCTGATGAGCGCAGAGGCACCGCAATGCTTTTCTCAGTGTCTCGACCCTCTGTGTTGTTCACCTAACTCTGCTTCCTGACTCTCTCTAATGTGGTGCTTAAGGAAAACAGGGACTGGCAATGGGGTGCCTTTCACAAAATGTGATAAAACCAGTGCCACTCATTCCAGTCACCTCTTTCATTTCTGTGATGGCTTTTCTGGGGCTCCAGTCACATTTTTTCTGTTTTTTAAGCTGTTTTCCTTTCCTCTCCCCCGTGGCCCACACGTGCAGAAGGGACGCAGGTGGCTGGCTATGCAGCAGGAGACACCACACTGGGAAATCGCTGCATCACGGAGGGAGTGCTCTCCACTGGGAGAATCGGAGAGAAAATAATTTTGCTTGTATCTCTGAGCTTTGTTAAACTGAGATGTTGCTTGCTGAGATGAGAGGCAAAATTAACTATTTTCCAGCTGAAGCTTCTAGGCCATCTAAATCATAAAGTCAATAAACAAAGTCATTAACATTTTCCACATACTTTGCCTGCAATGATCAGGTTTGTATGAACTTACTCTGATAAATAGAGTGATTGATATTTATTCTGTGTAATATTTTATTTCTCTGTTTTATTTTATAATGTGCTTTCACATGCTTGCACATCTGTCATTAACTCTAAAAAAAGATAGCTCGCTGCTGTGGCTCTATGGTCAGGATGTTCAATATGTTTTTCACAGGGATGACCTTAACAAAATGTGCTCAGCCTCTGACAGTTGCTTCTGCCCACACCTACCTTCCTGCTTTCTTTCTCTTCTTCAACCACTTTCTTAATAACCTCAAATTTTCTAAGACTTGCAGTTACTCACTCCTGCCATTAAAATGCCAGCAGCTGAGCCTCCTTGCTACTGCCTGCCCATGCTTTTCCCCAGCTAGTCTCAAATTCACCTCAGGAAACCCATGTCCTCCCCATCCCAGCATCCCAGGACTGCCTCTGCCAGCTCTTTCTCTTGTCCCCCAAACCTGGACCAGTCCCTGGCGTTTCTCTCCCCTCCATCCTGCCCAGCAGTGGGTGCCAAGCAGGGCCACCCTGGAGTCTGAGCTCCAGCCCAGCCCCACCAGGATGGGTGCTCTGTCACAAAATGATCCTCTGATGCTTGCCCAGGCCCCAGTCCCCAAATCCTGGCATGTGTGCATAGCGGTGCATGGGATGTGCCAGGCTGCAGGGCGGGATGGAGGGAGAGGAAAGGTGCACGCCCTGTCCTCCTGTCTCTCACAAACACACACAGGTAGTAATTCATTTCACTGGACTGATGGTTTGCTGAATGTCCTGGGGCACTGCAGGGGTTGTAAATAGGGCTCTTTCCTTTTTAATGTTTGGGGTTTTATTCAGCCCTGTGCTTTTAAAACAACAGCCCCCAGCGGCCATGCAGGACTTATGACTCTCCCACGAATTGCAGCAATTCGTTCTGTCTGACCTACAATTACCAATTATCTTTGTAACCTTCCTTGAAGGCAAACACGCTCACTATAAAAGCTCGCTGCCCATCACATTTTTAGACTATTGGCAGCCAGCTTTACTCTTCATTTCCTTTGTAGGACAGGGCCCGTCACAGCTGTAAACACACCAATATATCAATTCCTACTTTTTCCGGCCGACTGAAGGCAAGGGCGTCTTTTCCTCACTTCTCCTCTCCCAACACTAGGGGTTATCAAGCCATGCTACCCATGGGACATTTGGTCCCTCCGCTGCTGTGCTTAGCCCAAGCCAAATCTGCTGCTCCCCTGTGTTGCAGCCAGTGGCTGCTGGCAGTTGGATGGCCAAGCCGCTCGTGGGAGCGAGCCCTTAGCAGTTACCTCTTTTAGCTCATAAAGGCAAAGCTGACCTCCTATTTGAGATGTTTAAACCAGTGAGGTGATGAGTGGAGGCCCCCAGCCCACCGGGGACAACCAGAGGGGCGGGGTGCTGGCTTCCCTGTCCTGGCACTGCCTTTGCACCCCTGCGTGTCGCAGGGCTGACCCAACAATACATTGCATTGAGAAAAGGGCTTTGGAGGTTGAAATTCACACCCTTGCTTGATTTGTAGTGATGTCCCCTGGCAAATGAGCCTAAAAACCCTAAAAGCCACTCTTGAAGCTCAGGAGCAGGCATCGCTGGCTGGGTGCAGCCACCCAAGAAATGGTGGGGCAACCTGGGTAGGAGTGGTTGAGTTGGTGCTACCATACACCCATCCACCTGAAAACTATTCATTTTTTCCCCTGTTGTTTCACTCGCAGTCATTAGATTTCCAGCTGCATGTGTCAGTGATGTGCCAAATTTTGATCAGGAGGTCTGCTGAAGGGCTCAGCATGAGCCCAAAGCAACACCCCGACATCAGCCTGGGAATTTACATCCCCTTCCCCCACTGCGGGCTTGCGGTGTACAGGAGCAGGCTTCATCACAATGCAGTCTTCCTCGTGCTAGGCAAATTAACCCGCTGCACATATAATCAAGTATTTTATCCCTACACAGAGTATATTTATTTGCTAGCTTGTTTACCGAGTTTTCTCTGTAGCCCCTAAAGGTACCTCGGGTGCTGCAGGGGAGCCAAGGCAAGGATTTAGGGTGAGAGGGGTAGGCACCTTTGCTTTCACCTCCACGTGGTTCCCCTTACTTCTCAGGTTTTGATAGGGGATAAAGACCTGATTTGTACTGTATTGATCTGACGACAGGCAGTGTTGGGCACAGTCCCCAGCCTACGCTTTCCAAGAGGCCAGGTCTGGAGATGTGCACCCACATTTCCCTGCTGAGCTTGATGGTGTCTGGGTGCCCCCCTGCCTCCCTCTTGGACCTGACTAAAAGCCACATCTTTTCATTGTAGACTGATGTTTAGTTCTTCTGCCAGGGCTGATACCTTGGGTTAATGTGGTGAGTTCCTGACCAGAAATGCTGCCCTGGGACACTGAAGCAGAGGAAACCATCTCTGTGTTATAGAAAGGATTGATTTAATTAAAAAAAAAAATTCTCAATAATTTTATTCTTTGCTGGGGTCTTTCTTTCAGACTCTTGATTCATTCACGCCCAAGGAGCAGTTGCATTTCAATAATAAACAGAGCTTTGTAGATAGTTTATATTTCAGCTGATTATAATTGCGCAGTGTTTGTGAGGCTTTTGAGATGAAACTTGCTATAGAAATGTGAGATGTAAATTCGCAGCATTAGTTGGAGCTTCCTAGGCTCAGCAAACTGACAGTCTATGAATGAATAAATCATAACTAGATTTCAGTGAATAATTCAGGCTCTAATTCATTTGGTGAAAAGATCCTCTCTTCCTATTCACAAAACCTCTCTTTGGAGACAGTGGGTTTCTCATGGCTCCTGTATGCAAGTTTTTACCTGCTCGATAGCTTGGTCCTTAGTGGCTTGCAGATTCCCTACTGGTATTGCAGACATGACGTTTGACATTTGTCTTGCGTTGATGAGTTTTCAGCAGTCACAGGACTATTTTTTTAAAAATTATTTTATTTTTGCAGTTGTCTGGGCACTGTTCTGCCAGCCCAAATGCTATGAACGTAGTCTGCTTTGGATTTCATCAGGAAGCGGGAGAGCCCTTTCAGCAAGGAAAGGGCTCATTAAAAAGCCATTGCTCAGTGGCAGGCAGGAGATAAAACAGGTCAGATGTTACAAAAATAGCGGCTCTTTCTCTACGGCCACAACTACTGGTTTTCTCTATGAAGAAAAAAAAAGGGGACTCATTTATGTAAGATGGATTGGGAAGACCTACTTACATTTTTTTTTCCCCATCCCATCCAGAGGGAGTGATCTCAGTCCAGGCAGCCTGTGGGGTGTCCCATCTCCTCCAGTGCCACCAGACTGGGATTTCACCCTTGGGGTTCATCCGCTCACACATTTTAAGGGCAAAATGGGAAAGGGAAACTGGGGGGCAGGAAGGCAGCAAAAAGGGATAGGGGTGAAATGAGCTGTAAAGCAGAGGCCAAGAGGGTCGGCATGGGTTTCTCCTTGGGATGTTTCAGGTGCGTCTGATCAGAAAGAGGAGATGCCAGAGGCATTGAAAATAAGACACAGTGAGGAGCAGCACCAGCATGGGCACATGCAGTGTGGTGTTTGTGCCCACAACCTCTTGCTTTCCCATGGCAATCAGCTTGGGGAAACACAGATTTGTCAGTCCTTCCTTGATTTATTTGTCCCCAGCTCAGGTGTAAATGTTCATTGCATATCCCAATGCTTACAGCATCTTCATTTCTGATCTCTCTCTCTCTCTCTCTCTCTCTCTCTCTCTCTCTCTCTTTCTCTTCTTCCCTCCATGGTGCTGTTCCAGCTGCATTGGCCCTCTCCCCAGGAGAGGTAAGTCTCTGGCTGGTTTGGCTGCTGGTTAATGCTGGGGGTCCGACACTGCCCAGCTCCAGTGCCTCAGGGCAGGAGGAGGGGTGGCACCCAGGCCTCCAAGCCCAGGCACATGCTCTGACCTCTGAATCCAAGGGGGACTCATCCCACCTTTCATGCCAGGCTGGCACAAAGAAAGGGGCTCAGAGAAGGTGCAGAAGCCTGGGTGGGCACGAGTGTCTGTCTAAGCTTCAGGACTCAGATTTAGCCTCGTGTCACTATTGTCAATTACTATGTTGATTTATTGTTGGTTTTTTTACCTTCCCTGTAGGATGAGAGACTGGAGTTGTGGCACAGCAAGGCTTGCAAATGTGATTGCCAAGGAGGTCCTAACTCCGTGTGGTCCAGTGGGACTAACAGCTTAGAGTGCATGCCAGGTACTGGGCTTTTAGCCCTGTTTGGAGACCTTCAGCAGCTTCACCTGTTGCACCCTGCACTGCAGAGGTGGCATGTTATGGTGGTACTTGTTCCAAACCCACTGGGAACTGCACTGGTGGGAGGTGCGGGGTGACCCTACAGCATCATGGGAACCATGCCTGGGCCTCAGAAGGCCACCCAGGGTGGCCCAGGCTGGCCCATGCCAGCAGACACTTGCTTGCCCTGACCCTACAGCTCCTGGCACTGGTGCTCCCCAAAACTGCCTGGGGCAGCTACTGCTCTGTGCAGGATTTGCTGATGTTCAGAGGTGTTCACCCCCTCTGGGTCTGGGTGCCGAAAGGGGTACCTGCCTCATGCCTCATACCTAGCAATCACTTCTTCCCAGCAAGAGACTGTGCAACAACTTGAGATGTGTTTTGCTGCTCCCAGGTTCTCCAGGGAAGATGCACAGGGAAAATGGTCATGCCAGTGCTCAGCGTTTAGCATGGCTGCCCTGAAGGAGGAAGAAGTTAAATGAGTTACCCTGGAAGAGCTCTGGGTAGAAGCCAGGATGAGCTATAAAGCAAATAAAAATGTGTATTGACAAGAAGTTATGACACCATTGGTAGAGCTTGCAGGCATACACAAACAGAAATGAGAGGGGGAAAATCCTCAGGCATTTCTATCCCCTGCTTGTGTTGGACCTGAAGGTTTCCCTTTTGTGGCACAAGCACAGTGGTTTTCCAGTCATCCTTGCTGGGCCATCTGCTTCCTCTGAGGTCTCCCTCCACCCACCCTGCTCCTGTGGAGGCCACATCCACCTGGGGCCCAACCAGTTTGAGCATTGCTCACAGGCTTCTTCCCTGCCCAGAGAACCTACAAGGAGAGGATTCATCTGCCATGCATGGGTGGTGTCTCACCTTCAGGGCAGAGTGGTCCCAAACATCCCCGGTAAAGGATCATGGTTTCTCAGGCTCTGTCCTTCCAGTTTCTACAGCTGGTGTCTCTACAGGGCTGCCTGCAGGGGTGGTTGTGAAGAGGAAGAAAGCATTTGCTGGAGACAGCTCCTGTGATACAGAAGAATCACTCAGAGGAGCTCCGGAAATGACACTTTATATCTCTTTCTGTGAGGGTTTCCTCCAGTCTCTTATGATAGAAGCCCTAGTGCACTACCCCAAACATGAGTCTGAGTTGGCATGGCCCTGCCCAAGCTCACCACTCCCTTTCTAAGGGCTGGCCACCACAACCCTTTTTGGTTGCAGCAGCATCATGAAGCCCACCTGTGATGAGCAGGTCCCTGCAGTCCTTGCATCCTTGTCTGGGTCTCACTTCATTTGGAAGGTGCCCCCTACACCTGCACATCCTTCATCTGTTACTGTATCCCTTTGCATGGAGCTGTAGAGTGAAGGGTATTTTGGACAAAAGATTACCACACACTCCAGGTTGCCGTGTAGTATCCTCCTGCTTCCCACAGCTCTGGCATCATGTGTAAGGAGCCGCATTGGCATGCTCACAAGCACCGCAGAGCCTTATGGCAATGCTGAATCACAGCTGGCCCAGCAGAGATCCCAAACTAAACCCTTGAGAAGTTCTTCCTTCATAGTGGCTCCCTACCAGCACCTATGCCTGGAATGGCAGCCTAGTCCTGCTGCAGAAAACTGCCCATTTTCTTGCTGTTTATCCTTAACAGTGTACAATTCTGCATCTGAAGCCTTGCTACAGCCTGGTAGTACCCTTTAGCAGGCTGCCCAGGAAGGCGGTTGAGTCACCATCCCTGGAGGTGTTTAAAAGACGAGTGAATGTCATGCTTAGGAATATGGTCTAGTGGTGGACTTAAGGTCTTAAAGGTCTTTCCCATTGTCACTTGCACCAAAGAATACAGAATCATTATGGTTTGGGTTGGAAGGGACCTTTGAAGACCATCCAGTCCAACTCCTCTGCGATGGGCAGGGACACCTTTCACAACACCAGGTTGCTCAAAGTCCTGTCCAACCTGACCTTGAACACCTCTATTGATGAGGCATCCACAACTTTTCTGGGCAACCTGTTTCAGTGTCTCACCACCCTCATCATAAAGAATTTCTTCCTTACGTCCAATCTAAACCTACCTTCTTTCTGTTTAAAACCATTGCTCCTTGAAAGGGGAGGGAAAGAAAGGAGACACAGCAGGTTTGGTTGATCCATCTATGGCTGAGGGACACATGTGTGAGAAGAGCAGCTCTAGGTTTCCTCACCAGGCTGGGTGCAAGTGGTGCTTGCACACATTAGCATTACGTAGCTGAGCAGTGAAGGCATCTTCGTTGTCTAACGAAGACCGTTCTTCTGAGTAATGGATGTTGTCCCTGCATCTCCCAGCTGTCTCTCTCCAGGCAGTTGGGCTTTGCATTCTTTGCCTGGCCAAGCCCATTTACAGCGGTGTGGCCCAGCGTCCCTGCTGGCTGAGGACAGTTTGCAGAGCAGCCGTGCTGAGGTGTTGCAGAGCTGTTCCTGGCACAGCAGCCTCCCAACCACTGTGTGAGGGGTAAGGGTGTTAAATGGCTCAGCCAGTTTGGCCGGGTGGGCAGCAGGCGTCTGTTTCGCGGGTCCCTGCACATGGTGTGGGCAGACGTGCCAGAAGGTGACCTGCTAATTGCATTACAGTTGTGTGGTCTGTGGATTAGTGTTGCTAAAAGTAAAGTTGAGTGGTGCTTGAGGTAAGCCTGCCAAGTAGTGAATGTGCGGGGCCACCCCAGCCCAGCCGCCCTCTTGCACAAGGGGAGCAAAGGTTTTAACGCGGTGGCAAAGCACGATGTTTCCATGCCTGGAGGAAGGTGAGATAGTGGCTATGCCTTTTCGTGGGGAAAAACACGTTAATGAGGTACTGAATGAGCAAGATATGTTAATGAGATATTGATGCACATTTTATCGACCCTCTGCTGCTTGCTAATGAGACATTGACCGTGTGGCTGCAGTGCTGGGGTGTTGCACTGGGGAGGCTGTGGTCATGCTTGGCCCTGGCGCCTGCTGATGCTCCCCATGTGTTTGTCATTTTTAACACAAGGCATCGTGCTGGTTGGTCAGGCATGGCTAAAGTTAGGAAACGCCCTATCCACGAGTGAAGCTGCACAGAGCTTTGCTTGCTCCTTTATTGCCGAAATCCATGAAATGAACTACGCTAAACCAAAAAAATGTGACAGAGTCACCCTTAGGGACACCACACCTGCTCCACATGCTGCACAATTAGAAAATGCTGCCCATGATATAGATGTTTGCCCAGGCAACTCCCATGTGATGCTTCTGAGCATCTTCTGTAGATGTATCTAGTGATAAACTTCTTGCATAGAAACGGATTGCATAAAAAATTACCATAACAAAAAAAACCCCCATCTAGGTCCAAGGAGCATGCAGGGGCTCTGCCTGGTGGTGTCATCAAAGGCTTACCTCCCAGAGCACTGCATGGTGACCCTCCACAGAAAGTTTTGATGATTAATGAATATTTCTGCCTCTAGCAGTTTTGGCCGCCAGCGGGAGTCTTGCTGAACCTCTCACGATCGCAGAAGAGAGCTGTGGGGTCAGGTTTGGTAGCCTGAAGATCCGAAGGCATCAGAGTAACCGCAGATTTTCCACAAAACCATCTCAATATACAAAGGCAGAAAATACAGAAGAGCTGAGGTTGCTTGTGGGGGGATGATTAGAGCAGGCTCAGCAATTTTGCTGTGCAGGCACAGCCGTGGATCAAGACAATGAATGGAGGAGCAGAAGGACATAAGACACAGCAAGAGAGGTCATGGCAGACATTTCTCAAGGACTAGACAGGGGCTGGCAGCCTGGAACCAAGTTGATGGGTCTAGCCTGGATGTGCTTGCGTGTGCTTGCAAGGAGACTCAGACTGCAACATCTGAATAAAGCCTTCCCCCAAAATGCTGCAGGCAGCACAGGTTTAGGAAGTTTGAGAAAGAGAGAGAGAGAGACAGAGAAAAAGGAGTCAGGAATTCATACAAGGGAAGAGTTAGAAATGAAACCCCCATGGCCCCGGGCAGCAAATACTGCAGGGGTCATGGTCCACATTTGAAAGCATCCCCAGCATCCTGATCAGAGAGAACAGGGAGCAGCAAAACCACAAGAGGGTGTCAACAACGAGTGTGCAAACACACCCAGGAAACAAAGCCACTCACATTCCTTATGGTCGCATGGTTTTTCCCTTGTTCTGCAGAGTGCCCCTACCACAAGCCCCTGGGCTTTGAGTCCGGTTCTGTCACTCCTGACCAGATCAGCTGCTCCAACCCTGAGCAGTACACGGGTTGGTACTCCTCCTGGACAGCCAACAAGGCCCGGCTCAACGGCCAAGGCTTTGGGTGAGTCCAAAAATGCCTCTCCAAGGGGTCCCATGGGTGGATGTGAGGGGCTAGAGCTCCCCTGGCAGTGTGGGGGCAGGAGGGGCTGCCTGGGAGGGCAGTGGCAGAGGACGTAGCAGGGCTGGTGGTGTCCCCCCAGGTGTGCGTGGCTCTCCAAGTACCAGGACAACGGGCAGTGGCTGCAGATTGACCTGAAGGAGGTGAAGGTGATCTCAGGAATCCTCACGCAAGGGCGCTGCGATGCTGATGAGTGGATGACCAAGTACAGCGTGCAGTACCGCACCGATGAAAACCTCAACTGGGTTTACTACAAGGATCAGACCGGGAACAACCGGGTCAGTGGACTTCACGCTTTGGCCGTTGGTGGAACAAAGGGCACATTTGGTGGCACAAAAGCATTGGGTCCAAGAGGGCTTCCTGTGGGAGCAGCAGAGTGGATAGGGCCCAGTGGATAGGGCTCATCCCATGTGCAGGGGCATCACAGAGTGGGGTGTCCCCCCACCATGGTAAGAGCCTCGCTGACATTTTTTGCTAATGATGATGGTGGAGTCTAGACTACAAACAGGGCGATGGAGGCATTAGCTGGCATCACAGGGGAAGCGGCAGCTCCGTGATAAAACTCCTTTCTCAGCTAGAGCCACGCTATGTCAGCCATGCCAGGGCACTGCAAAATGGGGCCTCCTTCTTTTGCCATAAGCCCAGGAGTAGTGTATGACGATGCATAAAAACCCCTGAGGCAAAATCTGCAAATATTTAAGTCACAACCCACTGAATCGGTCCCATGCTGCATTTCTTAGTCGTTGGTTTGAAGTGAAAAATTGCACTGAGGACCCAACAGCGGTGCCTGTGATCCCCCTGAAGCCCAGGTGGTCTAGGGGATGCCGTGGCGGCTGCCTCCCGGGCATCCTCAGTGTCCATCTGTGAGAATGGCCCCATTCCCAGCATGGGAGGCTCTGGTGGCTTTGCTAAAGCAGCACTTCCTGCAGCTCCAGGGAGATGCTGAGCTTTCCCCAAAAAGCAGATCACAGCAGTGGGACACATGGCAGCATGGCCAAGCAGTGGGGAAAGGGCCCCCAAATACATTATTTTTTTTTTAAGTCTATCTCAGCATGTCTGGGAGCCCAGCTCATGAACTACAAACAGCCAAGGTCAGCCATGCTGACTCCAAGCCCATGGTGTCTTGCTGCAGGAAGGCGAATGAGAGATAATGGGGTGAGATTTAAGTCCAGCCTGATCAGAAAAAGTGGAGGAACAATGTGGGGGGAAATAACTTCCTCAGAAAACTCAGTCAATGTGACAAAAATTGTCTGCACCCCGGTAGTTTTCAGGTTGTCTATTTTGGAGGTGGAGGAGAGGGAGCCTCCTCCTCTGCTCTGTACAGGCAGCCCAAACTTATGGGGCAGGATTTCCAGCCCCTTAACTGCCCTCCCACACCTCTCTCTCCAGGTTTTCTATGGCAACTCGGACCGCTCGTCCTCGGTGCAGAACCTGCTGCGGCCGCCCATCGTGGCCCGCTACATCCGCCTCATCCCGCTGGGCTGGCACGTGCGCATTGCCATCCGCATGGAGCTCCTCGAGTGCCTGGGCAAGTGCGGCTGAGCACCGTCTCCTGGGGCAGATGCGTGGGTGTCCACCTGTGCAGCTGCCCACCGATGCCGGCTGTGGCTGCGGTCCTGCGGTGCAAATACCCGGTCTGCAAAGGGAAGGGCTGTCTTCAATAAAATGTTGCTTCGCACCACGCCTGGTGACGAAGCTAAACCCTGCTGTGAAGTAGATGAGTGTTTATATGGGGCATGCATCGGAGAAGGCAGAAGGGTTCACATCTGTGGCTTTGATCCTGTGAGTTGTGGTGCTTCTGGCCCCGGGTGTTGGGTTGGGGAAATCATCGTCACAGTGTGCTGTGGACGCCAAAGTAAACGCAGATGGGGTCCAAAGGCAGGGCTTGGACTCACTTAGGAAGGGCAGGTCTGTGCTTGAACATTTGAGCCGTAGCCTGGGCAACTCCCCCTGCTCCACTAGGGCCAGGGAGGGCTCTCATACCAGGGCAGACATCTCACCCTGCTTTTCCTCATGCTTTTCCTGCCGGTCTCTGTCATCCCTGAGACAGGCTCAGGCCAGAACGACAGGCCCTGCCTATATCTCAACACTTTCAAGTCACCTCATGCCCCGTTTTATCAGGTCCCCTCTGGCCTGAGCTGCTGTGGCTGTTTTTAGGACAGACATTGGTGGCCGAACCCCCTCTATCCTCTCTGGTTTTGCACTGACACATCCCAGGGAGCCTAGGGCGTTTTGCTCCCTGTGGGCATTTGGGTACAAGAACAGAGATTCTCTCTCATTCACTGCCTCAATCTCTACTTCCCGGTCCCCAGCGGGTGCTGAGTGCCTGAGGAATTTGGGGCACATGGAGGCTCTGATGATGCACCTCCCTCTTCCTGAAGTGACCACCCATGTGCTATGGCTCACGTCCCTGCCTCTGCCCAGGAGCTGATGCCCAGCATGCCCCAGGTGAGAATGGCAGCCCCCACAGCTCCTATTTGGGAGGGTTGTGGGGAGCTCTGGGGCAGTAGCCGCTGTTTGGTCTGTCACATGATTGTGGCAGAAACCTGGCAGACATCGGAGGCCTTTTCCTTATTTTTTAACAATCCGTGCACACATCCCAGAGAATCTCGGCATCAGTGCCTGACCTGTCTCAGTGGAGGGAGGAGAGGCCCGAAGACAAAGGCACCAAGGCAGGCCATCTGCCTCTCGTGCCCTCCTCTTACCTCTGTGGGCAGAGAAATGAATGCCTGGTGTGCAGGGCAGGAGATGTGGCTAAAATAAAATGAGATGTGACCAAAAACACGAGAAAAGCCTTTGGATGTCTTGCAATTCGTCACATCTTACTCATTCATGAGGGCAGATGTTTCTGCCTTGGTTTTTTCTTGTATGTAGAAACAAATAATAACTGTCAGGAAAATGCTGTTTTGGCAAGTCTGAAAGCTTCTGCTCCACTATCCCAACAGTTTGAAGTCTACAGAGATGCAGAAAAGACCAATCACCATCTGCTGCGATGATTGTTGTTGTGCCACCATCGCTGCCTTGCTTCTCCCCACCCCCCCCAAATGAGTTTTGCCTATCCACAAATGGGTGTAGGGACATGTTTTCTTAATAAGCAAGCAGTGAATCTGCATGGTTCTCTAATAATTATCAGTCCAGGCAAGCTCTGCTGAGAAAGTCTACTGAGCTTGAGCAAGGTCTCTGTGCGGCTGAGCTGTGGGACCTGAACGGGGTAACAGCCTCCCTGGAGGCACCAGACATACGATAACAGAGACAAAGGCTCTCCACCAGCTGTCATAGCTCTTGTGTTAGTAACACCAACACTGGAAGGTGAAGCATTTCCAGTCCCTGGACATAGTTGCCATCACATTAACACCCCTGCTCCCCCTCCCCTAAAAGCAGCACAGGCAGCTCTGCTCCATGTCCTCATGGATGGTGGCTCAGGGGTGGAAGGAGGCTTGGTGCTGCTGTTTTGGTGCATGACTGAGGAGTGGTGGGGTGGGGTTGGAGGGGTGAAAGGGCTGACTGGGCACCAGCTGATGAGTATCTATAGCACCTCAGAGCAGTTAAGCTTGACTGTAACCATCCAAAGCCTCGACCGTGACTGGTCTCTGAGGAGCTCCCATGCACAATCCAGGGTTTTGTAAGTTGCTTGGTTTTGGAAACGCACCCTGCAGCAAGGGCCAAGACTTCCTGTGTAATTTGGAAGAGCTCACAAGCGTAATCCATAGCCTGAATGGATGGACCACACACCATTACACTCCAAGGCACCACGCTAAATTATGTCTTTTCACATGACTGATCCAAGATATGGGATATCACAAAACCTTGGAGGGAGAAAAGACTGTCCAGGTAGAATGGACCTGTGCTATCGCTCTTCCACCTCCCAGCTTCAAAGAAATCACTAGACTCTTTTTCCAGAGAGAAATGTACAGTGATAAATAAGGTGGAACTAACTGGCCCACAGTGCATGTCACACCTCATTTGCTTCTTGCCTCGCCCTGTCCTTTGCCTGAAGTTCACCTCTCCAGTTTGCATGGGGAAGGGACTTACGTCTGCCTTTCATCTGCAATGTCAAAATGGTTCCTGCCAAAGCCAGGGCTTTTGTTCTGATCCGAGCTATGCAGCTTGCTAATCGACCTTTGGAAATTCACTTAACCTCTGCCTCTTATCTAAAAGTAAGGGTGCTGAGAGGCTTAATTAAGTGGTCCTAAAATGCTTTTGGAATTGCACTTCCATCTTTGCATAAATGCAGCATGTTGGAGTAACAGTGCAACTGAGGGCATTATGAAAGTGGGATAAAACCAGCCAAAATACAGTCACAAAAATAAAAAGCTTTTTCTCATAAAGCCTAACTTTTCCTAGCATATTGCTGTCATTTTAATTTATGGGCACAGATGCCTCCAATCACAATTAACCAGAACAGAGCCAGCAACTGAGGCTGCAGGAGATGATGCAAAGCAGTGCTGAAAACATATTCATCTTCCAGGAGTGAAAAATCCGTCTGGTCTTTACCTACAGAGTTAAGGAGGCCAATCCATGGCTTTGCAAGTGCATACAGCACAACAGGTTTGAAATGGGAGGCAGGACCAAGAGCTGCCTTCAGCTTTGTGACCTGAATTTTTAGTCTGGGGTGGTTACAGAGAGAGGTGGAGGTGACTGTGATGAGAAGTTAAGCCTGCCCAATCTAAGCTGTGTGGTAAGAGACTGCCTCAGGCCTGCAGTCCCCCCACACCACTTCTAAGCCAATAGCCCCTGTCTCTCAATGGGCGCCTGCAGGAGTTACCCCTTCACTGCTGACTGAGAGAAAAATACCCACAACCACTCTGCTCCCCATCCCAAGGGGGTTCATCAGTGCTAACTACACCAGGGCCACCACAGCGGGGTGCTTGACCTCTTCAAGGAGGTGGCTATTTCATTTTCTGTAGCCCTGCAGGGAGCACAGAAAAGGGCACCAAGTGCCTGGGGTCACTACAAGACCCTTGAGAGAGCAAGAGCGGAGTGAGGTTGTAGGAGTCCAGCCAAGCCCCCGGAGAGCTAGGCAAGGAAACAGCCATTTCAAACACCTTTCTGGCTGGGACTGCTGAAATGTTGGACCTCTTGGTGGAAGTTAAAGCCACCAGCTCAGGCCAGCAGTTTCCCCATTTGGGAGGTGATGGGCGCAGCTCAGAAGGCACCAGCCTGGTCTTGCAGCAGCTGTGGCTGCGGAACAACCCAACAAGCAGCAGGAGGATCTGAACCCAGGAGGGATCTGAACAGTCTGCAAGTCCTGGCTTCCAGCAAGTCTGCTGCTGGGGTGCAGAGGGGAAGAAGGGAGGCCAAGGAAAAGTGGTCCCTGCTCCCCAGTGTGTTTCCAATTAACCTGAAGAATGAGTGACCAGCAGAGAAATCTCTAAAGTTTTATATAATAATAATAATAATAAAGTCATAGCCAGGACTCCTTCCTTAAAGGGGAACTGATCAAAAACTGTATTGCTGACACCCTAATGTTTGTCTGGAAGAGACTCAGCTTGTGTGTGATAATGCTGAAATGCCAAATGGTGGACCCTTCTCCCTAGCAAAGACAATTTAAGGGCTGGAAACTTTCAGGGCCTCTTAATATCCGGGTAGTGCCTGCTGAGGGGATTGGTGGGGTGATACAGTTCAAAAGAGAGACCAGCAGTGATTCTTGCCCTGGAAGGAAGAAACCCCTCCAGTGTCTGCAGTGAGTCTACAGGGGTGGTGGGCAACAAGGTGCTTCAGAGCTCCTGTGGAAGTGCCAGGCTGGCAGACAGACATAAGCCAGCTTCTCAGCTGGGTGTCAGCCAGGACCTGATAGGGACCTGTCCGGCAGAGGAGCCCTGGTGTGGCTCTGGCCCGTTCAGCTCACCTGAGTCATGTTCATCTGTGGGGAGGCGCTCGGGAGGAGATGGGTCAAGAATAAGACCAGCCATTGAGCAACGCCAGTGTTCTAGTGCAAAATCTGCATTTTTATTAAAGACATATTTTGGAAGGCCCATTCAAAAATACATTGTGCTCAGTAAAAATTAACCATTTCCATGCTGATAAGTAAGGTTACCACAGGATTTTTTTTTTCTCTTTTAGAATATTTACAGCAACAATAGAAATTGTACAGAAGTTAAGAATGGAATACATGCCCAAAAAAAATTTGGTAAGGTGTACCAACAACATGATACAAAGGGTTGTATACAAACACTTTACAAATGGTTTATTAACTTGCATGAAGTCATCCTTAAATATTCAACACATTTTAAAATCAATTTGTATTCCAGGATTAAAAAGGTTAACACCAAATCACATCCCTTCCACAACAGAAAGCATGGTAGATTTGAACGTTTGTGCGCTTTAGATTTCTAGTAGCTGTTAAAAAACATCGGGGAATCTTACCCATAAATTTAGAAGTTTTGAAAGCTACCTCCGCAGCCTGTTATTTTTGGAATAGTCTGTACTGGCAGATTGTGAGAAAAGATCACATTTTTCTAAACCTCGTTCTTCCTTCCTTCTCCCAAATGACATAAATTCAGCATTCAGCATTTCACAGTGGAGATCTAAGCAGTCCTGGAAGTCCTTAGCGGATTAACCAGATTTTAAAATGCCTGCATAGAGTTTCCAACAAAATTATGGTTTCATGGAAGATTTTAGCTTATTGTTCCACATAAACCAAATATCTGGAGAGATGTTACTCCTCTCGATTAGACATATCCTTGAGTTGTATGAGTCTAAGATGTGCACTAGCAAAAAAAAAAGAGTAAGAAGAAAAGTGGAGACAGTTACCTACACTTACAGATTGATTTGCCTTGTCACTAAACAGTTAAAAGCTCTGCCATTGCATTTACATATCAAGAGTATACACCAAGAGATTCACACCCTATAGGGAACTTGAACAGCGGCTTCCATCCTGTGCTATGAACATGCTTCAACATCGCCAAGGGAAAGCTCTGCGACAGCGGCTACTTCACAATGCACTTCTATGCCTGTACAATTACAATGCCACCTTGCATTTCTCAGAATGGATCCGGAGAAACAATGCCCTGTGGAAACAGAGGCCTGGTGGAACAAAGCGCCTGGCAGGCAGCGTGTTTTGGTGGGGGCACAATGAGGTAAGGGGTCTCACCCGGATGAAATGGAAAATCAAAATGAAGAAAATCCTGAGCAAGTCTAAGGATAGCTGTTTGAATAAAACAGCAAACAGGGTGGAGTAGTAGATAAGGCCTCTAACTCCCTGATAACCTGCACTAGAGAAACAACAAAGAACAAGGCAACTGCAATATTTGAGAACCACAAGGGGAAGGGCAAGGGAAGACTGCAAAGCAGTGCAAAGGATGGCATTGGGGTTCTAGAGGGAGAGCTCAGATGGCTTGGAGGTTTCAGAAGTATATCAGATGAAGGCCCATCAAGATTTTATTACTTGGTTGCGAACAGTACCTAGAGGAAGAATCTTTTTACAGGTCTCTTCAAAATCAGTCAGTAATCAACTCAAATCAAACAAACCAAACCTCAACCACATTCTGCAAGAGAGAGGAGGTAGATCGACTTGCAGAGAAGACAAGAGATGTGTAGAGTCACTTTTGCCTGGCTGCATATTTTGAGTTACATTCCAAAAGAGCCTGAGAAACAATCTGATCTGGGGGAACGAAAGCATCCAAACACAGCGGGGCTGGTCCTCTCACACGTCTCATCCATCTTCCACTTAGTTTGTCAAAAGCCAACTTCTGCACCGAACAATTGGTTGTACACAAGGTAACAAATAAGCATCCAACCACACCTTGGAGCAAGTAAAATTCAGACCTAATCCATCAGATTCACCTATACTGTCTTATGCAGTAGCTGTTAAGACAGCCCACTGAGAGATGACCTACCATAGCTTTTCTCTTCAAATTGAAAGATTTCCTATGAAATTTGCTTCATGATTGCAGAATGAAAAATCTTGTTACAGTACAACATCTGAACCAAGTGATGTGCACAAGCCTTCACTCACCTGATGAGCCTGAGCATCGATGCACTGCTGCCGCTGGACCCTTTGAGAAAGGAGCCAACATCTAGAACTTCCAAGCTGTGTAATATTAAAAGGGCCTACTAAAATCGCTCCCTTTTTAACAAAGGCCAGAAGTTAAATGGCTTTTCTCCTCATTCACTACAAACCCAGTTAATGAATGGTTAATATCATGACACCATTAGAGAGAGCTGTGTAGGGAAAGGCACCTGTTCTTAAATAGTGTCCTGATTTGAAGGTCATTTAAAAATGGTTGAATAGGGCACATCACCTTTCCAGTCACCTTCTGTGACACCGATCCTATTTTGAATCGCAGGACTACGTACATGAACAACAGCCCAGATGCATGGTTTATGATATAACCCCATTAACAGATGTATTATGTATGCTAGTTGGAATGGAAAAAATAAATATTCATTGCCACCCCACAATTTGCAGTATATTATATATGGCTATCCTTTTCATACTCTTTGTCTGACTGGGATCCAAATATTCTCCCAGCTCTACTCTGACAGTGTTTGACACGTTCAGAAGTAATTACATGCAGATATTTGTGAAGCATCTCTCACTACCAAATCATAAGACAACTCACAACTGAAAGGTGAATAAAAACCCCAAACACTTGTAGAGCATGGCTCCCCTCAAAAGCAGCTGGGTTTTGCCTTAGCTAAATAGATCACAACAGTGCTCTCAGACATGTCTCATCTGTGTCCTCCTTATTAGAAGGGCGGTCTACAGCACTGAATTGTAGAGCTTTCTGAAGTCATAGCTTTCTCTGGGTGAACACAGGAGTCTACTCAGCTAACAGCTACAACAGCTTTTGAAGAAAAAACAAAAAGCAGTTGGTAAGCAGCTTTTCATACTAGTAAGATTCATCTGTTAAGAGACCTAACTGCAATGACAAGGAACGGCCAAAAGCTTATCACAGGACACTGCTTCTAGAAGAACCACTCCAGCCTTGCTCCCAGAAACAAGTTGGGCTAGCAGAGAGAAAGGCGACAAGCCTAAGGCTCACCTGAGGGTGTCTTGTAACTTTGGAATTTTGAAGCCTGCTTTAATATTAAAGAGTGAGCATCTCTAATAGAGCAGTGTCAGGACCCATGCATTTAGGTGGGTCTGACTTGGCATCAGAAATCAAAGCTTGGTGTCAGTCCCAAGCCCAGTGGGATGGGGAACGTTTTAGGAAGAAGGGAGCGAATCTGGGATTGCTGACTTCCTGCCAAGAACTCTACCTGGTGCTCCATGCTGGCGACCTCTCTGGGGAGCAACGAATCTTGGACTGTGATAAATGGAGCAAAAAGCATTAAAAAACTCTAAGGGACTGTTCTCTGTGGTCAGGCCTGTTGGAAAAAATACATTGTTTTAGATTAATACATTTACATGGCAGTTTAAAAGGACAGCTTAAACACATACACAATTTCAGGTAAGATGACCTTAAGGTGCTGCTTCTTCAGTTAACAAGAGCTCAAGAGCTATAGTAAAAACATACAGACAAGTTTAGGCAGCTTGAGTTCTGCAAAATGACTATAATTAATTTATGAAATTTAATTTCTTTTCTATTCACATTATTAATGATGCCATAAGGCAAAACAGATCACCAAAGAATAAAATGCAGTTTAACTACAATACTTTATACTAAGTAAATATATAGAACATGTAGCACAAGACTGACAGACCAGTAAAGAGGAAAGCTCACGCTTACAAAATTGTTTGCTCTCTAGTTCTCTTCTCCTTTATTGAGCCAGCAAATCTCAGTCACTATAGTAAGACTCCGTTGGAAACCTTGGCAAAATTACATTAGCAATATTCTAAATATTGGGAAGTTAGACCGGGTTAAAAATACATAGTTTATCCCAGCACCAGCTGGCCCAGCTGGCGGAAGGTCTTTCCAACAGCAGGAAGAAAACACTACATATGTTCAACACAATTTAGTATTCAACTGAAATCTACTAAGGTCTGTTGAACGTGAGAAGAAAATGCAGTATGAAGTAGAAACAACTTTCTGTAAATATGGGCCACCAAAAACTTGAACATTCCTTGGGTCACTCTGGAAGCTTTGTTCACTACTTTAAACAGCTATATGTACAGTCAGAGATTACTCTGATTTAACTTAACTTAATGGGTACTGAGAAGAAAAACCCTTTGGAAACATTTGTGCTTCCTAGAAATGGGAACAGCCACATATAGCCCAGCATCATCCTCCCCAGCAAGAAGCTCTTTACCAGCAAGCTAAAAGTCTTGCAGAGGCAAAAGGACACGTATCCACAAGGTACAGAAGAGCATAGTCTGAACGCTCCTCCCTCGAAGACATTCAAATCGTACTGCTTAGAGCCCCACTCTTGGACACTGCTTTTGTGAGGGATTTTGGTGGCATCAGCCCATCTCAAAGCACAGAACAGCACCAACCGAGTTGTGACCAACTGGTGAATCCAAAGAGACTGCTAAAATGTGCTGCTAAAGTCTGATAGTGGTGACTAGTAAATATCACAATGCCCTTCCTTTCCTATCAAAAATTGAATACCTTTTCATGTCTACTGTATTTATATATATGCTATATATATGATATATCAACACAGTATATAGCATATATATCTAGATATCATATATATCTATAGAAAATCACATGCACATTTCTTGCAGGCAACTGACAAAGAAAGAATTCTTATTTTGTAAGTTTTCAAATTTCCTAGATTCACTTTCTGCCCTGGGCAAAATCTGATGCAATATCCTTCCGTACTCTACTTTCTGGCAAAGATTTTTCGGGCAGCTGTGCCGAATTTACTGTGGTTAGAACTTTGGTATGACTCGAGAGGTACTGAACAGCATGTCCAGTTTGCATTGATATCCAAATAGGAAGTTCAGCTCTTACCGCCTGGCTGCTTCTGTGACGTACATCTATGGCTAAATCATCGGATTTACATTCAGGTTAATCTCTTTTTGGAAAAGACAACGTATTTGCAAGTACAAGTGTCTCATGAGGATAGCATCTAGAAAACAAACAATGCTGCACAGTAATGAGGGAGTTGAACTAAGGTGTTTAAAAAGGAAAGATAGTATTGTTCTGACACTACAGGCCTGACTCTCCTCTTATTGCACAAAGTTTAGACTGGCATTGACTCCTACTGGCTCACCTTTCATTTAGTTTACCGGTAGCAACAGAGGAATCAGGTTGTGTATTTGCTACACTCGACGTTCACCAACGTAAAGGCAGTTTTAAAAATGTTGTACAGGAGACTGGAACCTAAGATCTAGTATTTTGCTGAGACTGGTAACTGAACTGTGTATGGGAATATTTGGATAGTAAGACCTAAGGAGAAATTAAGCTGCATGGCAACCTTCTCCGTCAGTATCCAAATATCAGATTTGTAACTTTAAATACATCCTGAAATATAATAAAAAGTGCAAGAGCAGTTTAAATTTAAATACAGTGTTTATCTTATTAGTTAATAGATTGCTAAACAAGATGTAAAATACACATATGCATAAAAGCTTATACCATGATCTGCAGTGCCATGCTATGCGTAAGTGTCAAAGTTTGGCATTTCACTTGCAATTCATGCTATGTTTCTTTGGTTTTCACCCCTGCTATTAAGTGGAAGAGCACCTGCTTTAGCTTGTAGTCATGGGGCACTTCAATCTCTTTAGAGGAAACAAAAATTTGGTACTGGGGCTCTGTGCTCTTGATGCAAATGCAGAAATCCCATTAATATTACTAGGAAAGCTGAGGACACAGGGGAGAACATACTACATTTAGATTACTGTACAGTTCTGCAGTCTCTTACATTTAGCCAATACTTCCAACAAAATAGCCCATAATAAAGCTTGGAATTGAATGTTGTCTTTCGTTTGTCACCAATAATGCCTATAATACCGGGCTCTCATAGCTGAGCAAAATTCATACTGTTACAGTCACGTTTATATCCACATTCAACTTCCTTTTATTAGAAGTATAATACTGCACTTTATATCACAAATGTATAAAAATATGGCAGATAGTGTCATAACAATACTTTTCTTTTAAATGAGTATATTTAAAAAACAGACAGTTATTTTCCATTTATATATATATTTATATATAGAATAAAATACTCCTGATGCAATATATAAATGTTACTGTTAGTTTTTTATAGAAACTACTGTAGCTGTTGCACTGCTTCACAATGTTTCAAACAGCTCAAAATAACTTTACATTATAACATAAAAGATATGATTATAACAGTACGATATTAGGTCATCATAAATAAATATTACAAATCCTATCAAATATGGAAGTTTAAAAAACAAATTTAAGACATACAATTTAACTTTAAACCCTTAACCGGGATACACTTTTATCACATAAACCCCACTGTTTTAACTAGGCAGCAAAAAATGTAGTAAGGGCATAGGTTAGACATGAATGTTTTCACCCTTATAAGTGCCAATACATACCAGAAGTCTCCCAGCTTTCAGACAGAGATGTGCACTGAGCTGGAATGTAAATGAGAGAAAACAGCAATGTATTTTTCTCCCTGACCAGCACACCCTGCCTGGCATCCAGCAACATTTCTGATGACTGGTATTTCATACTTCAACTTCTTCTACGGTATAATCCCTGACTCTCACTGTGGTGCCAAACAGCATAGCTCCACACATACATATTGCACACCTTTATAAAGCTGAAAATGCAGTCTTACCATCACCAGAACCACCACCGCTCCCCTACACTGATCTCCACCCAAACTGGCCTATTTCTGGAGTGCAATTACAAGGCTGTCTCTTTTAAATCATTCAGATTTGGCATTCGCGATCGGTTTGTTCGGTTATACGTGTGCCCGTTCTGTCCACTCTTGGAAGGCAGCTGATCGGAGTAGGGAGGTCCATCGCTCGCGCTCCTGTTCACCGGGGAGACGTGCCAGGTGGGTTCCAGCTGACTCGGTATCTGCAGCGTCGGCCTCTTTTTCGCCGGGGGCTCCTGCCGCACGTTGCTGCTGCCGCTGCTGGAGCTTTGACTCATGGGGTGAATTCGCACTTCAGAAAAAGAAGCTTTGGCTGGCTGACTCGGTAAGGGCTGGAAGCGAGGCTCAGCAGAGACAGGGTGATTTGAAGTGGAGAGGTGCAAGAGCTTTCGAAGAGATTTTAATGGCTGGCTCTGAAAGACACGGGGAACAGCACTTGACCTTCAACTCTCCATCACATCAGACTTCCTATAATAAAACTGTCAAATCCTAAACTGAACATCTTGCACTTTGCAGGACTTCTTCTCTTTAAATTTGTATTCATTTGGAATATTCCACACCAAGCTATGACTGCATACTTAAGAAAATGGCTTCTCATAATGATTCAATCTATTAGCTACCTGAAAAGATGGAACCTTTTCTACATCAGAAAAAAAACATTGTTCCCATCAATTATTTTAACCTTGTTTCCTGTGAAAAGGCAGGAGGCATAGACAATTGCATTAGCTGTCCATCTGTCACTACTCCTGCTATTAACTTTAGAACCTCAGCCACATTGCCACATGAGGCATAGATATCATAGAATCACAGAATGGTTTGGGTTGGGAGGGACCTTGTTTTTTTTTCAAACCCCCTGCCTGGGGCAGGTACCCCTCCCACCAGACCAGGTTGCTCAAAGCCCCATACAACCTGGCCTTGAACACTTCCAGGGAGGGGGCATCCACAAGTTCCCTGGGCAACCTGTTCCAGTATCTCACCACCCTCGTAGTGAAGAATTTCTTCCTAATATCTAATCTAAATCTCTCCCCTTCCAATGTGAAGCCATTCCCCATCATCCTATCACTATATGTGCTTGTAAAAAGTCCCTCTCCAGCTTTTTTGTAGGCCCCCTTCAGATACTGGAAGGCTGCAATGAGGTCTCATGGAGCCTTCTCTTCTGCAGGCTGCAAAACCCCAAGTCTCTCAGCCCCACCTCTCTCTGATCATCTTTGTGGCCCTCCTCTAGAGCCATTCTCAAATGTCCCTGTCCTTCTGTTCAGGGCTCCAGAACTGGACACAGTACTCCAGGTGGTGTCTCACCAGAGCAGAGTAGAGGGGTAGAATCACCTCCCTTGCCCTGCTGGCCACACTTTTTTTGATGCAGCCCAGGACACAGTGGGCCTTCTGGGCTGCAAGCTCACATTGCTGGCCCACGTTGAGATTTTCATCAACCAACACCCTCAAGCCCCTTTCCTCGGGACTGCTCTTGAGCCATTCTCCACCCAGCCTGTATTTGTGCTTGGGATTGCTCCTACCCAGGTGCAGGATCTTGCATTTGGACTTGTTGAACTTCATGAGATTGGCATGAGCCCACCTCTCAAGCCTGTCCAGGTCCCTCTGGATGGCATCCCTCCCCCTCCAGTGTGTCAACCACTGAGAAAATACGAAGTTCCTAAAAATGTTGTGAACATGAATTAGGGGTTAGAGAGAGTCTTGAGTAATCGTCTGCACTGAAAAAAGGGCTGGTAGGACTCAGCAGTTTGATATTTTATTTGCCAGCAGCTGGTGATAAGCTTCTCTAGTCCCTCACAGCTTCTTTAACTGGTGAGCAGCTTGAAGGAAAATGGAGACATGGGGTTACTGAAATAGGTAGCAAGAGCCTAGGGAAGCCTGAGTACACAAAGTGATATGGAAACAGCCTCATTAAATTCCACAGCTCACAGAGCAACTTGCTTCTTTAAACGCTGCGGCTGCAATGAACCCTCTTCTTCAGCTTTCAATGTTGTAATGGCAACAGAGCAGCACTGAAGCTCTCTCTCAAACCCTGCCTCTCAAGCTGGTTTTAGAACTGGAGAAAATAAAGTTGAATCAGTGCAGTGCTATCCTCCAATAATGTAGTCTGCTTAAAAGTCAGTCTGTACCAGCTGGGGCACAGCTGCACTGTAATGTGGTCATGGTGCTCTGGTGAACCCATGAAGTACCAAACCATGTCAAGTAGCTGTGTGCCCTCAGGATGCACCATTCCTTGCAGAGCTAACTTGAGGGCTTTTCTACAGCACTGCATAGCTACCACAGACATGCATTGAAACACTGCTGGCCTCTGATACAAAAACATAACCAGTATTTCCAAAGGCTCAAAGATTGACGACACAGGGACATTTAGTCTCCTTTTCCTTGTCATTCATGTTTAGATTTTCAAAGAATTACGCAGGACTGCAGGCACATGATTTTTTACATTCAATGAGAGGGGAATGGGGAGGTTGGGAAATAATGTCAGATGCAATTTTTCTATTCACCAGAGAAAAAGCTGTCAAGATACCTCAGCGATGTTAAAATACAGGGAATTGATAATGGCGCTTACATGAGGCTGGATTTCTGTCATCTTCTCAGGATGCCAATCCTTCTGCCTGCTGCTCTGGTGATTAGAAGAATGAATGGCTTTCTGTAATGCCATGAGATCCTGACCATCACTGCCTGGCATCTGCAACAAAGTATTAAAGACTGAAATTAAATATGAAATCTATTTCTAATATATTCTTAAGAACAGCTGTAAATAATTTCCCCCACTTAATTACAGAACGCAAGTGAAGCCCACTACTGCTGCAGAGTTGCAATGACCTTCCAAAGTTTTTCCCCATAGTAAGAGCAAGTGGCTGTGTATATCATGCAAATTTGCTATACCCTTAGCCCTTAAAGCATTCACATGCTGTTAGTGTTATTTGCTGTAAGAGAGAGCAGTTAAACAAGGCTTCAAAAAAACAAACAAAAAAAAGATTGTTGAGCCTCATCTTCATTTAAAAAGCATTCCATACTGCAGTTAAGACCATGGATCAGTTCTATAAATTTCTTCCTGAGCGAAGGAGACCAAAATCCCTCTAATTTGATGTCTGGCTGATTTTGCCATCACAAAATCAAGAGCTTTTCCTTTCCCTGTCTTTCCCCTACTCCATAAATATCTCAAACTAAAGCAAAAAATGGAGAATTTTTTTTTAGTCACAAACTATTTCCACAGAACTGCCAATTTTAGTGAAATTTATCGAACTGGCCCAAGATACTTAACTGGCATGAAGAGAAAGTGATCCCAGGAAAATAAAACACATGCTGCTGTAGTCAGTAAAACAAGTTTACTGGAGCATTTTACAGTGCTACTGTACTTAAAAATTAATACCATGGGTAGAGTGACTACAGGAAGCTTTTTCAAAGAAGAACTATGCTTTAAATTATTCTTTGAATTAAAAAGAGGAAAGAGGGATTTCTTGATGCTTGGATTCTCCCCGTTGGTTGAGTCTGTCTGCAATATAAGATACAAAAACTAAATGCATAGTACTACAATTCAAGAGATCTGTCCTTACTATATTAAAGTTATTTTTCTTTTTTCTTTTTTTTTTTCCTTTGAAATTCCAACACTATATAGTATCAATCCTATAATTTGCGTTGGGAAAATACAATAGTGATTGAACAAAAAAAGCATATGGAACAAATTCAAGGAATTCAATGCATATAAAGCACGTAAAAAGAGATCAGTACATCTATTCTTTTATCTATGTTCATTAGGAATGCAGAGTGCATTTCAAAGCCTTTTGGAAAGGACTGGTTTGTCTTGTTGGTTTTACTGAGCTCTGGATCAAATCCTGTAATTCTAGAAATCAATTGTTACTTATGATAATGACCTAAAGCAGTATGACATTTCTTACTTTTATATACACAAAATATCAAAGATACACTAAAAATAATAGCAATCGACTTCAGAATAAGCATTTGATAGCCACCTCAATAAGAAAATAACAAGTAGTTTAATTTTAGTAGTCACACGCTATCTGTTAGTTTTTAATATGAATTCATAGAAGATATTATCTGGGCAGGAAGAACCCCAGGTTCCAGT
>NW_010161569.1:0-49421 GCF_000695765.1 Mesitornis unicolor | reverse complement strand
GGAGCTGGCGGCCGAGGGGCTGCGGCCGCAGGGTTAAGCGCGGCTGAGTAGAAGGGATTAGGGGGAAGGGAGAGGGGGGACGCCGTGCGAGCGAGGGGATGGGGCGGCTGGGCTGTGAGGATTCCGCCAGCCGGGAAGCAGGAGAGGATGGCTGGGGACATTAGCGAGGCTGTCATCCCTCTCTGCCCCGGAGGTCTTCTCAGGTGAGCTGGATCTCTGCAGGGCTGGAGCTGGTACGCGGCCGGCCCCGGGCTCTGAAGCACGGACGATGCCTGCTCACGGTCGTGAGGCTGCGGGTGATCCCTGCCCACAGGGAGGTTTGTGTCGGTCTCGGCTCCTGGCGAGGCAGTGGCGTGTGTGTGTGTTTTCACCTGGTGACAATGGGGTTGCTCTGTGTACAGGAAATAGAACGAGAAGGAAGAGACCAGTTCCTGTGGGAAGACGTGAAGTGTAGCAAATGAAAGTAGAGGGCATTTCTTCTGTGTCCTGACACTGTCTCGGGCCTAGCTGGCAGTGGATCAAAGAGACAGGGTTCGGTTTCCTCATATAATTCTGTTTTGTTGTGTTGTGTTGGCATGGATTACAACTAAAATACTTCAAATAATTTACCTGTTCATCAGCTCTGTTGACCTGACCACTGCAGCAGTTTAATTGTGATACTCTTACTGCATTTTAAATCCATTCCAGTGATTTCATCCAGAGTTGTTTCTCACATTTTTTGGGGAAAAAAATTATGCTATGGTTATTACAAAAGGAGTTAAATCTCAGCTTTTGACCTTGGTGTGTGCTGGATGTGAAGAAGGGATTGAATATGTAAGGTTTATTCCTACTCTGAATGGTTCTGGAAATCTTTCCCATTACTTTTTCAAAACTTGGCACCCAGCGGGGATTTCTGTTCTGCCACATGTTGAGGCTGTCGCAGCCCTTTCTCCCATCTTCTGTCACTAAGAACCGATGTATGCATTGGTCTTTTGCTTTTTTGATGTTCTTAGTTTCACAGGCTCAGTTCAGGTAGTGGTCTGTTTGACTCTAAAACAAAACAGCAAAAAGACGACTTCTTTGACTTAAAGGGTTGACCGTGCATTGTTACAGTAAGTGAATGCTGGTCCAGATTTTTACAGTTTCGTGTGTAGTTCACTTAGATGTGTCCAGTGAACTATTGTCTTCCTGTGTTTTAATGACAGAATTGAATTATAAGTTCATAAACGACTCTGGGATTTATCAGCTTTCTTTAAAAAACTGAATGAAACAAAATGTCAATTGTACATTATTTTGATCTTTAACTCCCTCTTTTGAGTGTCTTTGCTGTAGCAATATTCTAAAGGGAAGGTTTTTGAAAGAGGCTGGGAGGAGGATTAACGCTTCTTTAAGTTGCAAATTTTGGGGGAAGGAAGTTGAGATTTAAGTTCCCCACTGCTTGCTAGGTGGATCACAAGAACGGCAATTCTTTCTTACAGTATTGAGGTTGTAACAGAAAAAGGAAATGAGGTTCACATCTCAAAACACTATGATTTTGTGTCTGTATTCACTAACGTGTCCTCATGTTTTTGAGGTTCCTGTCACTTTGGTTTTTGACCAGTGACCAGCATAGTCTGGGAGCGATGGAAAGAGCAAAGCTGCAGTTGCAGACTGCAGAGTCCTGTTCTGTAACTTGTGCGCTCTTGTCTGTGGATGCGTGTTTAATTACTGACACTTCTAGCCACAGCCTTGCGTGCGTTTATTTTTAATTATGGTAATGCAGCTCAGCATGAAATTGGCTACTGCGTTAGTGCTTTTAGGAAAAATGCACGTATTGTCAGCGGCAGAAGCTGCTACTTCTGTGCAGAAGGGTTGTACGGAGTTGTGTGCAGTAAGTGGTGCAGTTGCAGTTTGGAAGCTGGCGGATCACATCCTGCCGTCGGCTGGACCCAGTCCTTGGTCTGCCTCGAAGGGCTGCTGCCACAGAGCGAGTGCTCTCCCTTTGCCTTGGGGTAGTGTCCAGCTGCTGTGCAGATCCCTCGTTTGACATCTGAAAACACATTACTTGACATTAAGAAAAATGCTTTCACGTACCTGTCTTTGTGTGGATGTAAATTGGTTGCTGCCTGCAGTGGTGCTTCCCTTTTGTCCAGGAGCGTAAGGCGTGATTGTGCCTTGTTTTGTGCAGAGCTATCAACAGGCATCGCAGAGCCACCGTAGCTTCATCAGATGTAATAATGACTCATTTTGAGTTTGAGTTTTCTTTTAATTCTCCGATGTGTTTGAAATGCCTTGTAAAAACGTGCTTGGAAGCTGTGATTGCTGGACATTAGCATTGTCAAACACTTCTGCAGAAGAGGCCTCTTCCAGTGACTGACGTCTCTGTTAATGGTATTACTTTGAAGAGATGAGAACAAATTCATATTTTGCTATATTTACTGTTTTGTAAATATAAAGATGAGATTTTAAGAGGGGTTCTATTTTTCTTTTAATTACCAAATGAAATTGATTGCAGTTACTTTCTTTAATTGAGATGTTACAAGAAGGAGGTACTCAGGCTTTTCCCCCACCCCTTTCTTAATTTTAAATACGTAAGTGGCCTTTTGTCGCTGATCCCGTGAGTGATTTCTTCCAACAACCTCTTCTGTTTTTTTCTTTAGTAATGCCCACACCTGTAGCCATCTGTACTTTTATTTGGCTCTCCTTTAATGTCTTCAAGTCTTGCTTACCCAGCACTGCAGACATAGGTGTGTTATCCCTGAAGGGATCTACAGAGAGTTTTGCTGGTGAAACTGAATACTGTCGTCCTGGAAAACCTAATTTCAGTGAGAAATGTGGGATAAGCACCAGATGGAAATGCTCTCTCAAAGGATATACGCTTATTTTACAAAAAGGTGTTGGGATTAAATGGTTGTCAGTAGGGAGTGGAGAAACTTTCTTTGTCAAGTGCCTGCAATAATAGAAGGAAGTTATGAGAGCTGTGTTTTAGGCTGATGTTTCTCAAGTCTGCAAGCCACAGAGGAACGGGACTGCTGCATGGCAAGGTTGCTTGTGCTTTTCCTAATTAAATGAGAGCTGAAACTAATTTCCTGTGAGTGGAGTGGATTGGGAGAGGAAAGAGGTTGTGGGATACCCTCTTTCCCCTTGCTTCCTCTCTGTGCTCCGGCAAGGAAACGGGACTGGGTAGTGACAAAAGTTCCTGCTACAACACAGGAGGGAATAAACATGGGAAGAGCTGTTTGCCCATCACCGATGTATACGTGTGTGAGTAAGAGGTTAGTAACTGCCAAGGATTTTATCTTTGGGCACCAAGCTGTTGGAAGCATTACAGCAGATGAATGTGGAAGCAGCGGGGCCTAGGTCGTGACTTCCTGAAATGCTTTTGGTCCTTCCTTAATTTCCAGCACCTTGTGGTGAGAGCTTTGTGCTGATCCTGTGCAGAGGACACAGCGGCATGCGTATCTTGTTTATCTTCGGTTAGTAGGTGTTTGGTGTTTTTCAAGGCCTGATGTAACACCCCCTTCCTTTTTACTGTTGCCCAGTCTGGCAATAGAGATTGCTTTGTTCTTTTTTGTCCTTTGAATGCACAAAAGATTTTCACAGCTTCCTTCATTTGTGAAGAGAGGAGGAGAACGAGGTTTCTACACCAGACCCAAATATATTTTAAAAGTTCCTTTCCCGGTGTTGTACAAGAGTAACATGGATTGCAATGTGTGCGTGTCCTGTCAGGGTGATGATTAAGAGACGGGCTGGGAACAAAAAAAGAAGCTGCTGTGTTGAGTCACTAATCTTAAAAACAACTGAACTCCCTCTTAAATGTTTTAATCAGTGGAATGATTCTTGTCTTAGCCATCAAATGTTCGATGAGTGAAATGGTGATATATTTAGAAACTTCTCTACGTAATGCAGAGGGTGTGGAAATTAAGTCTGATGATGTGTCAGAGTAATCAATGCAGCTGCTGGGGTCTGGAATCAGTGTAAATGTACAAGGCCGTCGTTGCTCCTGGGATAATTCACATCGGTTGGTGTTAAAAGTCTTTCTAGATTCAGAGATCTGACGGTTTGGTTTCTTGGCATTTAAGCATTTAACATGCTGCTGCCATGAATTAAAATAGAGTCTCTTCCTGAAGACTGAGGTAGTGCTTTTAAGTCTTAGTTAGGATTAGATGTGTATGTGGGAGGGAAGAGAGTAAGAGAAGCTCCAGCTTGTACACACAACTTGTCAAGTACTAGTAAAACTGTTTTTTGCATTCAGGATTTTTTACTTGCTTTGCTCCGTTTAGGTTGAGAGACCATGGCTGACTGACTAAGGTGTTTTGGGGATGGGAGGCAGTTTATAACAGAAACAAACCAAATCGTTCATCTCAATTTTTAAAGTGCTTTTTAGGCAACAGGTTGCAAAGAATATAGGTTAAATTCTGTTTAGTGTAGTCTCTCAAATCTTTTGTGAAAGCTTGGCCTACAAGCATGGAGCTTGGCCTTCAGTCTCAGGATTTTCAGGAACTGAAATTCCCAGCCACGTTCTACTTTAACGATTGTTAGAGGCCTCCTGAGGACAAGGATGTCATTGTAGAGTGTGCGTGAGTATCTGGCATCAGAAAAGTGATTTAAACCTCGGTAAATCTGAGAATATCAGATTTCTTGTTAATGTTTGTCTTTCAGTACCAGTCTCACTTCTCTTGTTTGTTATCCACCCTCGAGCTTTTGCTGTCTCAGACTGTGACGTGTAGGCAGGGACCGTCTGCAGCACTGGGCTAAAGACAAATACGGCAAAGAGCAGGGGCCTTGTTGAAGTTTACAGTTACTTGGATGTACATTCTTATAGTGACTCTGCTGAGCAAAGGTAAACAAGTTTCACCTTCACTGTATTTCCTAATAAACTGATAATTCTTAAAAGTGAAGGACAAACCAGATTCTGGTCTTTTTTAGTATCTCAGCTATTTGTTTTAATTATTTTGGTGATGTGATGTATCAACATCTCTGGCATCAGTGCCACCATCTTTATTGCCCTTTGACATTTTATGCTGACTCTAAGCATTATAATATACTTTAAAGCAAATAATTGACAAAAGCCATTTACTCAAACAGTCTAATTTAATTTTGGTGACATCTGAGGGAAGTTTCTAGGGAAAACCAAGGCTGAAATTGGTAGAAAAAAAATCATTGTACACATTTTCTTTCTCGTGCTGCATTGCTTTAGTGTAACTGATTAAGATTAAAATTTGAAGCGATTTAGCCAATTATGTGGGTTGAGTGAAGTGGAGTGAGATGCAGGGTAGTGTGCTAGCTGAGCTGGATCCAGGCAATCCAACTGGCTTTGAAAGGTGATGATTTAATAAGATTAATGGAGCATATGTGTCATTGCAACCCTTCCTGATCCCCTTTCTCCCTCTTTAATTGTTCCAAGGATGCTGATGTTGGTGAACTGTTGGACATCTTTCACAAGTGGTGACCTGCCAGACCAGGGCTCTCCGCTGCTGGGCCATGGCTCTCGTGATGCACTGAGTGTGTCTGTCCACTACAGCCACCATGGTGACATTATCCTGGAGCTGGTTAATTGTGTAGCTGCTGGGCTGTCATCTTCATCATGAGATTCTGTTGAGTGTTTGTTTTTAGAGCCAGGCCTACGCCTCAGGTCGCAAATTCCCTTGGATGGCCTCCATATCTGTGTGTCGCGTTAAGTGGCGTGGTCTGGACAGGGGTGTCAGGATGTAAGGATGTTCTGCTGACTTTTTGGAAAGATATTCTGTAACTGATATCTAAGTGATTAAACCAGATTTTTTTTAATATCCTACAACAACAAGTATTCAAAATAAGAAGCATATGAAATGAGACAGTCCTTATACTTTGCTTGTTTGGGAATAGAGTTTTAAGGACAGTGACTTTTTTTCAGGATGTCAGAGCAGAGGTTCTTTAAAATCATCACAGCCGGTGTCCTGAAGCAGAGAATGCACTAAGAAGATGATTCTCTATTGCACAATCTTGTGCTTAAGATGCCTGCCTTATTACTGAAGTTGCCCACATAGAAGTTGGAGAGGTATGATCATGTCTTACAGTGCATATGTGGTAGCATTTTCCCTAACCAGTGGAATCTGAAAGGAAAATGATGGTGTTTGACTCTCATTGCTTCTCTCCTTCCTTCTGAAAACATTATTTTCTGTCTGTCAGGTTTGGATGTTCTTCCTTTACTCCCTGGAGCTAGTTCATAGGCTTGTGACCCAAGGAAGTATTTTCCCCTGCAGCCCGGGTATGGAGCTGAAGACTGTGAAGCTCTTCCATTTTGGTGCCTGAGCTGCGTCTCTGCGGGTGTTTCCACGACAGAGGTAGAGTGGGAGAAGCAGGAGGGGACCCACGGGGTTCCACCCTCTGTTCACACAGTCTTTAACTTCAGGTGTGAGTTGGCAAGCTTACCTGCAGCAATGGGCTTGAATCGAAGTTACTCTTCAGTCCAGCTGCTGAAAGAAAGCAGTTGTGCTGTGCAGTGTGAGCTACTGCTTTTAAAGCAAGACCCCTGCAGTCCTCTGGTGTTACCGATTACTTCCAGCTGGTCAGTGCTTTTCTGCTTGCCACTTTGTCTTGAAAAAGACATATTTACTTCTTTGTTCCTATGGACTTCTCTGCTTTAAGTGAAGCTAAAGCAAGACCCCTGCAGTCCTCTGGTGTTATCGATTACTTCCAGCTGGTCAGTCCTTTTCTGCTTGCCACTTTGTCTTGAAAGCCCATATTTACTTCTTTGTTCCTATGGACTTCGCTGCTTTTGGCCAGAGGTATCTTTAAGAAGTTCTTTTGTTCATCTGATAAGTAGCCAGAAGATAGCTTCTAGTAAATTTGCAACGATACAGAGTTTTAAATAGCTTTAAAAGTTTGGCGGAAGTTTACAGAGATCAGTAGAAATGTTCAGAGCTGATGGTGTTCCGCTGAATCACAGAAGTTTGGGAACTCTTTGGTTATGCCATATTTTGATGTCAGTAGTACCACAGATAGCAACTAAGGAGCAAAAGCACTGTACACATGGTGCAGCTGTGTTTCAGGTGGTATGAAAGATCAGTTTGTAAATTTGGCTCGCCTGTCTCTGCAGCAGTGATGCACCCATAGTTTTGCAGGGGATTTCTCCACACAGGTTAAGATAGTAGCAAGTGTGTATCCTCAGGATTTATTTTGATTTCAGTAGTTACTTGGATTAATAAGTTCAGTTTACTCCACTGAAGACAGCGTAGCTTGGGCAGGAGCAAGGGTTACGACGTGTTTGAGCTGTGCGGTGCTGCGGTTCACAGGAGAGAGGTGACCACAGCAGCTGCGTTCTGGCTCTGTCTGTGGCACTGGTGTAGTTCTCTGACGCTCAGCGATCTGCCGTCCCTTCTTCTGCAGGACAGCTAGCTCCAATTTGAAACTTGATTTACATTTATTTGGAAACGTTTTGTTAACAGGTAGAAATTCAACAGTACATTCTGAATAATCACTGTAATTAGGATCAACCAGCTGTTGGTTCAGATACGTTGGATGTACGAGACCAAAGCTCAGTGGTATGGTGTTACACAAAGGGCTGTTTTTACTCTTATAAATTAACCACTTTCAAGGCTGCAGTTGTGATTTATCTCACCACCATCTCTGTCAGACCCATTTGGCAAGATAAAATAGGTGTAGCGTGACTTTGACTTATTTAGTCATGGGGAAGTCCATTTTCCAGGTGACTGTTAGCTAAAGGTGAGGCTGGTGAGACAGGAGGCAAACAGAGCTGGGTTGTACAGATTTCTGTAGCCTGTGCTGCAGACCGGTGAGGTGAGGTGAGGTAGTGTGTGTCTTGCTTTCTAGGTTTGGTGGCACAAGGTCATTCTGGTCCTTTGTAGCAGTTGAGATTGACGGTCTGTTTGCTGGAGGAAAGATTATCTGCTCTGTGAGCTCTTTTCTTGAGGTGGCTGATCCTGCACCTTCACTTGAATAGCTGCTCTGAGAAGTTATCGTGACGGACTAAAAGCTCTCGTGGGGGATGTTATGATCTCTGCAGGGTTTTGAAGATGAAGAGTAGAATCTAATTAAGCTTTATGTTGAAAATAGTTTAAAGAGCTGCTTTTTTCTCTCAGAAAAGGAAACTTTAAAGCTAAATAGTGAAGAGCTGGATTTTTTTTTAGATTTTCTGCTAACTTGACTACTTCTAAAGCAGATGCAACTGTAAGCGGTTACAGATGGTACAGAACAGAAAGGACCTTTTTATCATACTTAAGTGCCTTATAAGAACCCCAGTGTTAGTTTTTCAGCTAGTTATCTTTCTCTTTATTTTTTTTAATGTTTTTGTAGATGAACATAAAAAATAGCTACCTTAAAGCTAAGTCAAAAGATGAAAAGAGCTGCCATAAAACAGAAATGCTTCTCTGCAGGGTGCTTTACTGGAAGAAGTTTCGTAAGATTCCCAAAGCACCCTCTCGAAAGAATGTTCCTGCTTTTTGTTGTTGTCACAAAGAAAGTTTTTTAGATATTTGGACTAGAATTTCACTGTCCATTTCTGCAGCTGGAACTGAAACTGCTACGTGGAGCCTGGCACTCAAGTGTTGTAATGTACTGTGCTTGGCTTGCACGCAGATTGTAAGGCAGAGATCTGGCCCTGTCCAGTCCATCCCAGCACAACTTCTCTCATGTGTGCAGAGTGTTTATCTGTCAAGTGGCTACATTTGATACTGTTCAGATCTTGGTTTTGAGTTTGCCTCCCTCTTCACAGAACATCAGGAGTTGGGAGGGGGGACCTCGAAAGCTCATCCAGTCCAACCCCTGCCAGAGCAGGATCACCAGACCAGGTCACACAGGAACACGGCCAGGTTGGCCTTGAATGTCTGCAGAGAAGGAGACTCCACAACCTCTCTGGGCAGCCTGGGCCATGCTCTGTCACCCTCACAGTGAAAAAGTTCCTCCTTATGTTCAGGTTGAACCTCCTGTGCTCCAGCTTGCTCCCATTGCCCCTTGTCCTGTCATTCGACATCAATAACATCCCCTTAATTGGAGGTAGCAAAAACGGGGCGCCTCATTTGATGGGCTGTACGTTATTTTCTTACCAGCTGAATCCCCTCTCTTCACTGTGCCGTCATGAATAGTCACGTTCGCTTCAGAATCTCACCAGCCATCATCTGACAACATTAATTTGTCTTGATAAGACCAGGCACGATGAAAGCCGCTTAAATCTGGCCAGACAGACTGGCTACTCTAGCTTTGACTCATGCAGGAATGTACTTTCAGCGTTGTCACTGAAGATTCATAGTTTGGTGCTGATGGTGTTACCTTAACTCTTTTACAGAATTTTTATGAAAATAGTGTTTAATTCTACCCAGTCGTGTCATAATAAATTATGCATCATAATCCTGTGCTGTGTGTCAACTCATCAATAGCACTTAGAGCTGCTCAGTATGACAAGGTCATATTGATCATTATGACTTTGGTTCTGGCTTGTTGATTGTAAGGCTTGATAAACACTTTGATTAAACTATTAGTCGTTGGGTTTATTTTTTTATCTGACTTCTGAGTACACTGCTAAACAGAGTTTGGATTTCCAAGCTCATAATCAATAAAATACTGGCCTAAGTGTCAGAGGTATGAGGTGTGGTTTGGTTTTGTTTTTTTAAGTCAACAGTGGAGTCCGTATAGATGCGATAACATCCTCTCTTCAGACTTTAGTGAGCAAAGCAAACAACCTCTTTTTGCTTAGAGAGCCTTCTACGTTTTGGTATCTTTAAAGAATATTAGAGAGAATCTTTTTTTATCTGACTTCTGAGTACACTGCTAAACAGAGTTTGGATTTCCAAGCTCATAATCAATAAAATACTGGCCTAAGTGTCAGAGGTATGAGGTGTGGTTTGGTTTGTTTTTTTAAGTCAACAGTGGAGTCCGTATAGATGCGATAACATCCTCTCTTCAGACTTTAGTGAGCAAAGCAAACAACCTCTTTTTGCTTAGAGAGCCTTCTACGTTTTGGTATCTTTAAAGAATATTAGAGAGAATCAAGGTGTTCTGCATATTTGTCACTTAGGTACAGGAATTGCCGTGGAAGTTAAACCTCAGAATAAGAATTATGTTTTTTATACTGGGATGGAAAGATAAGTTTTGTCTAGGAAGCAGTGCAGCACTGAGATCAATGTCCTCCAAACCTGAGAGGACTTCATCGTGTCTGTGTCCATGAAGTCTTAGGTAAGTGTTCTTCTGTCAGTTTGGCCAGCTGCGTGTTTGAATCTGTGTAAACTACGAAGGGATGATACCTGGGTGTTGGAAAAGATCGACACCCTGGGGTCCTGGCTAGAGTATCTTCCTGGGATCTACTCTAGGATTTATTATAATTAATTCTTCCAGGTAGTGCCTGCATATGTACATACTAAGCTTTTCTGTAGCACTCATTACCAAAACACTTGTATGTCGCAGATAAACCAGTTGTATGGTTCTCGTACAAATATTCCTGCACTTCCTTGGTCTCTGAACCACTGCGGAGCTTCAGTTGTTGCATTTCCTTTATGAGGAGGCAGTGACTTACCAAGGAGGAGGGATTTGCAGCATGTTCTGCTGTGCGTGATCAGCTCTGTCACTCACAGAAAGAAACCGTAGGAACGTGAATAAGCCCCTCTGTTTTAGGCCTTTACTCTAGTGAATATTGTACTCCAGCTCGAACAAGGTTAGCAGTGGAATGTCTGCTGCTGGATCCAGATGTGTTGACAATTACAAAGTCCAGAGCTGGGCACAAACTTTATGGTGGTTTGGGGCAGTTTGTTCCCCTGGAGCGAAGCTTTGATTACAACCATGGGATGCCCATGCAAGACGGGTAGCAGGGCTGGAGGGAGAGCCCGGTGGTAAAGGATGCGGAGCTGGCCACAAAACAAAGAAGTTGAGCAGGAGTAGGCACTGAATGCTTTGAGGTAATACTTGTGAGAGAGTTAGGCCACTCGAGATGAACTCTCCAGTGTGATGTGTGAGTCTTGAGTGAAACTGTATAGATAGAAGAGGATCAACTTCATCTTCTGGTTTTGGCTTCTGGATGAGACCCAATAGAGCACTGAGTAGTGGTATTCCTTAGTGTGCTTGTTGGGAAACCTGCTGTACCTTTTCTGTGTGTTCTTTGTGTTGCTTCAGATGAAGGTACTTCATCTGGTGTAAACTTTTTGGTTTAGTCTGTTACCTGCCTTTCTGCATCCCATAAGAAATCAGATTACAGATTTGTTAAGATTTATTGTCTTAAATATTTAAGTATTCATTTTGCTCAGTGCATTGTTTCCTGCCCAAGCAAAGCTGCCAAAATGATGACATACTTGTCTTACAGTGCTTTACGGTAACATTTTCAAGGTGAAGTCAGCAGTGAGGTCCACGGAGGCAATACAGCTTGTCCTGCCTCTAGTGCTGGAGTATTTGTGCTTTTCAGCTGAAGGCTGCAGCGTTAGCTTAGGTGTAGCAAACTGAGCAGTCTCTTCAGCTCACACAATTTCGGCCCCTTGGCAGGCGTCTGATCGCTGTGGCCCTGCAAGGTCTGTACTTGCCTGCAAAGGCTGACGGAGGGGCTCCTGCCTCTAGTGCTGGAGTATTTGTGCTTTTCAGCTGAAGGCTGCAGCGTTAGCTTAGGTGTAGCAAACTGAGCAGTCTCTTCAGCTCACACAATTTCGGCCCCTTGGCAGGCGTCTGATCGCTGTGGCCCTGCAAGGTCCTGCTGAGGGGCTCAGCACAGCAGTGCTGCGGCGGGGCTCTGCCCTTCGCGCTCACGCAGTATTGCAGACTGACACATGTACAGGAATGTCCCCGTGTATCCCGAGTGCTCCCTTTCTGCCTCACAATTAATCTGTTTTCTTTTGTCATTGCCCTTTTTTAACTGCCTGCTGGCACCATGACAACCATAATACTCTGCTTATGATTGAATGTTGATAAATACGGCGGGGATGATACGCCTTGGCTTGGTTGCACACTAAATGAGTTTAGCCCGGGATCTTCAGCTGATGACTGACATTTGGGTAATAAGAGGAGCAAGAGGAGGAAGGTGAAGTTGAGCTGTTGGTTGTATAGAGTATTTATCTTGAACGTTTCTGGACTTGGATGACTGACAGTGTCTGGGACGAAGCTGAATTGCATTACTAGAAGACAGGCTGTGTTTTCTTATGTTAAAGACTCTGTTGTCTGGAAACTTGTTCAAATAAATTATTGCTTCATTTCTGGAAAACACTAATATAGTTTTCTTTCATTATAGTGAAGTATGAAAAATTGTTATCCTGTTATTAATAGTAGCATTGAATTTATTGCTTTTAGTTCAACTCTTGGAAATTTTTGGTCATGAAATTTTTCAGTGCTATTGGGAAACTCGCTGTTGAATGTCCCGTGTCTTGGTGCTGCACAGGAGGTGGATAGCTTTAGGTGAACAGGATTCCAGAACTCCATGGCAGTTTATTAATAGGGTCTATACAACTAATTTGGGAAGGCTGCAGTGCCATAGTCTTTCAAAATTTAGACCTGTGGAAGTGAGATAACAGAATCACCTGCCCCCTCCAGGCACTGAATAATGCCCCAAATCATCTGAGGAGATCCAACTTATCCTCCATTTCTCTGACTTATTAATTCTTTGGCTGGCAATTTGTGCAAGAGAGAGGAACAAAGAAAATAATTTAAAAATAGTTGTAGGAATGATGGAATTAATGATTCTTAGGAAGTGCGGGGCCTTATCAGGGGAGTGATGTCCCGTGTTTTTTCCATACAAGCTATTCAACACAGTAAAATTAAGCAAGTATTTAGATTTTCTTAAGGTTGTGGACACCTGAGGACAGTGACTCCACAAAATGCCCAACTAATAGAAATTCATGGTGCTTTTATTTTGGAAACAAAGGTTGCTTTGAGTAGTAGGTGTTTTGTAACTGGAAGTGTCTTGGGTTTACAGTATGTTGAGGTATGTTTTTAGAAATCAGAGCTAAGTGGATATTTTCTTGATGATGGAGGACTCCTGACTTTACTTTGTAGCATGTTTGTAACCAAGCTTTTTTTTTCTTCTTTTAAGCCTTGTGTTACTAAGCTTAAGGATATGCCACCCCCTTATTTCTGGTACAAGACAGATGGGGAGCATAAAGCCAAAAGTCCTGTACAACTCTGTAATGCCATTTGCAATTTTCATTTCAAATGTCATCTTTTCCCCAAATCTCTTTAATATGGTATAAATGTAGCAGAGATGTAGCAGAACCGGCTGTTGATTTTACAGTTAGGGAAGTGACTGACCTGTGTTGGGTTCCTTTCTTCCCAAGAGGAAAGATCCCATCGATGTGAAGGTTCAGGGAACGTGTTGTGTTTCTGCTGCCGTGTGGTGTGGTTCCCGATTCCTCTGAAGGAGTTGCTGTGTTTTAGATCAGCTACCAAACTCCTGTGCTGCCTGGCCAAGCTATGCTTTCCATGCTGGAGAGTTACAGGAACTCTCTAAAGTCAAAGACGTGAAGAGAGCGGCTGAGAAACCCTCTCTGTAACTGTGGTGGTTGGATTTAACACCCATGGTGGTGTTCTCATGACATTAATTGGATGTCCTTGATCTCAGCAGAGTTGAATGGCAAGGTAATCAGTTACCTGCTTTGTTTATTAACAGCCCGTTTTGTTCTTTACCAAGTGTCATTTTCACACTGGTATATTCCATCTCCGTAGTCAGAATGGGAGTTAGGAGCTGGTGTGTGCTCCTGAGCCTGGGTCTTCTGTTCAGTCTGGGGTGTAGCCATCAGTCCGGCATTTTGCCGAAACAGCAGCTTTGTGTTGTGTATGCTGGAGTTGAAAATATTTCTGTCCTATCGCTCCTTGGACTCTTCACGGTGAAGTGCTTGTCCTTAGAAGAGCACAGAGAACAGGCAGCGTTACAGATCATTAGTGTAAGTAAAAAAAATATACAATATTAACTGTTAAAGGACTCTCCTTAAAAGAAATCCCATGTGACTGGTCATTGAACTTGTCTGTGTGGACAGTTGGCTCTGGGCAGTTCAGTGCTGCTTTTTCTGGCTTATTTGTTTATTCTGACACTTCAGATGATGTGGTATATCTGCTAATACTATGAGAGATATTTCTGTGTTTCTAGAACATCCTCTGGTTTAAGATGCCAGAAACTTGAGCTTTGTGCTGCAGTGTTGCTCAGCTGTTCCCAACCGTTCTGGAGGGAGAGCGATTGACTCCGGAAGCACTCAACTGAAGTTTATTTTAAGTTAAATAACCTGTATACGCAAACTTGAGGAAGACCTTCCATACTTGGGGCATTCACGTGGGCTGTGGTTTTTTGTTTGTTTGTTTTAGCAATTCATAACTGTTTAACTTCTTGAAAGCAAACAATTTCTATTAAATAGCTTATGCCATGGCATCGGAGCTCTGTGCGCTGTGCACAGACACTACTGGTTTGCTGCATCTTGCCTGTGACAGTTGCCTGAACGTTAAGTTAAGTAGCAGTCACAGACATGCTGGGACATCTCCGGGCTCGGTTGCTTACATTTCTCATGGCTCACCATGAGAAGCATCAGAGCATTGGTACAGCTGTATTGTGTTTCTTAAAGGAATTTTCCAGTTGTGCAATAGTCTGTGCTCGGTCATGGTAGAGATGCTTATATTTTTGTTCGCCTTTTGCTAATAAAGTCTCTGGTGGTGTATTTCTAGCCAATGTCTTCTGTTTGAACTTTCAGGGAAATCGTAATTCTGTGCTTTGATTATTTCCCTATTAACCACGACAAATAATTCATGCTGGTAATTAAGACACCGTTAGAATTGCGAAAGATGGGCAGGGAAAGAATACAGCCTGCCTGTGCTCACAGTTAATCTGTCTTGTAGATTTATAGAGCAGTTATTGCTAAGGTAGCTCACAGTTTATGAATGAAAATATATCACCTTCTGATGCGTGCTGGCTGTCTACTGAGGGTAGAAGGGAAAAGCCACCTATTTCAAAGAGCCTTGTTTTGTCTGGATGCGGTGAGGGGACACGTTGTGCCCTGAGCACATGGACACCCCTCTGTTAGCACTGAGGGCTGCGAGTGGGAAGGCCATGAGCTCCCTAAAGAACTGAGGGCTGGCACTTTCATGCTTTGCAGAGTTTCTTATGGTGGTCTCAGAAACTGAAAGGAGACATCTCTGTGGTTGTGAAGTGAATGGGGAGCCATTGCAGAGTCTGGGAAGTAGGTGGTAAATCTAGACAAATATTTTAGCATTGGTTGGAGTTCAGAGAGAAATTAGAAGGCTTAGTTAAGATATGTGTTAAATACCTGGGAAATACCAACACTGAAGAAGCTGGTAGTGTCTTTGTTGTCCATGTCTAATAGTGGAGACTCCAAAATTAATGGTGATTCTGTGGTCCGCTGTGGCGGCGTATTGCAAGCCAGATGTGCTACTTCTCCCTCTTCTTTTCCTCCTGTTGTCAGTAACATGAGTTCCATTCTGCCTTGTCTGAATTGTGGTGGATAATTTGTATACTGTTTCCTGTCTTCAGAAGAAGTTGTTAGTAATTCTTGTTTAACACAAAGGGATGAACTTCATCACCGTTGCCGGTGACATGAAAGAAGTCTCCCTTGTGTGGTTCATACTGCATCGTGTCTGCAGCTGGGTAGTGCTGCCATCGCACTCCTACTGCAGGAGAAAATGAGATGCTTAATGTTCAAAGAGAAAGTTCTTTTCTAGCCTTTCTTCTCAACAAAAGACAATGTTTTCCTTTGTCAAGGACCTATGTGATGAGATGTTCTATCCTCCATCATTGCCAGGAGAGCAGACATTGTGGTTCATACTTTCTGTTCAGTGAAACAAGACTTCATAGAGATGGTTACGTCTCTGGAATCTGTCATTCTCCCCCTAAAAGGAATTGATAAGCACATTTGCTTTCTAAAGCATGAAAGAAGCCTAGAGCAAACTCTTTGTCATCACATTCCTGGTCAAATCCAGTGTTTGCCTTCCACAGAGTTCATAAGATTTGGTAATGTCTGTGGTTTCTCAGGGGGTTGCTTAGGTGAACAGAGTAAGTGAGCGCTGCTAAAAGAGAAAATAAGGAAGACTGGCTTCTTCGTGAGCTAAACTGGATGAAAACTGGTTTGCATTCTGTATGTGCTCTGTGTGTAGTCTTCCTAAATCACACTGGTGTCAATCCATGTTTCTTACCTTCACAGTAAGTTATTGATCAGAGAAATAAAATACCAACTATTAAACAACATTTATGTTGCTATGCAAAAGCGGCAGTTAAATGGCAGTGTAGCAGGTGTTAGTACTTGTGTGTGGACTAAAACCACACTTCCCAGTGTTGTGGGTTTGGTTTTGTTTGGTTTTGGGTTTTTTTTTCTAGCTTGGGATGAATTTGAGCAGAGCTGATTTTTTTTGGTAATAATTGAGCACACAGCAGGACTTTGTTCCAGCTGGATCTTACATACAGAGGTCAGATACTGAAATTGCTTCTGAACGTCCAGAGGCAGCAGCTTATTTCATCTGTGTCCTGTGTCTGTCTTTCTGTAAACTTTCAGAGCTGGTGTCTGTGGATGAGATGTGCGTACTTGACTTTTCGGACTCCGACTGTCGTGTTCGATTTGCAACTTTATGCACGGCTGATGGAAGTTAATCGCTTCCACGTTGATTAAGATGATTTTCTCTTTGTATTTCAAAACCACAAGATGTAGTTGCTCATGTGTAAAATCTTAACTTCAAAAGTCTTTCAAACATCAAACAGTAAGTAAATAGTGGTTTTAAAAAGGCTTAACATTGATGGTAGCTCCATCCTCACTGTGCTTTACTTCTTATGCAAAAGTATTTACAAATAAAATACTAAGGGTGATGAAGCCTTATTTTAAAATTATCGATTTTTACTTTGTTCCTCATTCTGTGCATTCAAATCTGGATAGCGCTGGGAAAGTGAAATAACATGTTAATATTATTATGGACTCCAAGTAGCATGTAGTTTTTAGTTACAGGAATCAAAGCAGACCGACAAACTGAATGTGAATGATGTCTAAATTTAGTAGGTGGCTTATGTATAACACGTGAACTAACAACGAAATGCTCGTATGTTTGAGTCAGCTTTGCCGTCTTGCTGCTCTGTTTTTCCGAGTTTAAATTTTGTTGGAGTTGAATTTTTATTTTCTGTAGTTGTGGTGAGTGCTCTTGCCTTTAGGGTGCTCTGGAATTAAAAGAGCATTGCAAGGGTGAACTCTGTTATTTTTAGGAAGGTTAAACATCTGGATGTTCACTACAAAACCTTTTCCAGGAAAGCGTTTGTTCCCGAGCAAGAAATATCAGCAGAAACAGAAATGCAGTACGACAGCTTGTAGTCTCTGGCTTCCCAGGGGACTCTGGTATTTTCGGACTGGTCTGTTGCTTAAAGTAACTCTGAGGATTACAGAAGGATATTGGGAGGATTTGCCTCTGTAGTATTTTTGTAGGTGGCTTTGAGACACGGGAATCCAGAAGAGGAGTGGAACCGAGCAGAGGAGCCCAATTAGAAAGGAAGGAAGGGTTATGGGCAACATAAAGAGATTTGCAATGTTTCTAAGGCTCTGGGTGTTTGCATTCTGGCTGAAAAAGGGTCGATTTTTGATCGAGATAGGTGCGTTAGTGAAAAACTGCTCTCCATCAGTGTTAAAGTTTTCTGGATTCAGAAAGTACAAAAATGTTCCAGGTACAGTATAGGGTTTGGGGGAGAAAACTTAGGTTTGTAATGGGTTTAAGGCAGTCCCCTACGCATTATATGTGTGTGGGGAAAGAAACAAGAAAGTTGTGCAGGTTAAATGAGTTAAATGTGTGTAACTGAAATAACTTTGTAGAGAGCTAGCCTTGGGTTTGAGATGAGCTGTCTCACAGTCCTGATTAAACAGGTAACTGCTTAAAAAATGTATCCTGGCTGCCAAGCTTGACATTTGAATGGCTGGGACAAAAGTCTTACGCAAATACGCTAATGGAGTTTTGAAATTCCAAATTTCAGCAATATTGATTGCTACAAGTTGCATTTGCAGCTGAGGGGTATTTGTCAGCCGTACCGGTTTCCAGGTGCTGCTTAGAGAGCTGTGACGTTCCCTTTTCATTCCTCAATACATTCTGGCTGTCTTTAGCTCTGTGCTTTGTTTTTCTTAATCTCAAGCAGGGAAACATAAGATTTTCCATTCCTGTTAGTTACTGTAGCACTTTTCTAATGCGGTTGATACAATGGTAAATACAGTTGTGGTGAGAGACGATTTTTTAAACTAGCTGAGATGTAGGTACTTGATGTAGTCCTTGAGGATTTCAAACCCTCTCATGTTTATGTATTGAAAAGCTTCTGTCTCTCCAGTTGTACATTAGCTGGTCTAATAAGAGATTGCTTCTCTCCACAAATATAATTTGATATTACTTTTATGCATCGTGATAGCACGGTACCGTGCGGAGTTGAAAAGACTTATTTTGTTTCTATGAAATGCTTAAATCTGATCATTCACTTTAATACCACATATATTACATGAAAATGTGACTTGAAATAGATGCTGAAGGATCAGCATGCAGGCTTCCAGCATGTAAAATGTCCTGGAAAGCCGAGTCCTCTCCCATAGCATCAGCAGCATCTCCAAAACCACACTGTTTGTGTCATGGTAGCCCCTGGACGCCAGGCACATACCGAGTCGTTCTGAGCCTGCTGGTGTGTGGACATCCCGATCGAGCCCAGCAGTTCTGTATTTTCCCCTCACAGTACTGAGCAATGAATCCCCTAATCCTTAGGGAAATCGTTTTAAGTTAATGTAAAAATTAGACAGTATTGTTTCGGTGGGCTCCAGGAAGTAAAAAACAAATACAGAGCTGTCAGCTTGCACTTTTCAAAGCAAATCTGTTAAAGATGGGAAAATAGACGTTAACCTGACTTGAATTTCTGAGTTTTCCTTTCTACCCTTGTGGTTGGAAATGTCATGATTTTTGTTAACACCTGACAAATCTGATGTGGCTGCTTCTGGCAGCGCTGGATTGGGCTCTGTCTGGGTTAGAGTTCAGTTGTTGAAGATTTAATCTGACTCTGCTGTAACATTTAATGAATGCCTAGGTAAAAACATTTCTTTAGAAGTGGATCACCTCTCTGATGTGTTCCAGTTTGTCTGGTGAACAACACCCATTAAATGAGTACAGCTTGAACTGATGAAATCTTAATGCCTTTACATAGAAGTTTGCTTTTTAGAAGGCAAACCTCTTGTCCAGGAAAATACTCTTTTTGGTTTCAGCTGGGATTTCTAGTGGCTTTTGAACCTAATTACCCCTGGGCTTGTCACCATCGCCCTGTGGTCTGGCACTGGATTTGGTGTGTACGTTTCAGTTCTGCGTCTGCAGAAGAAGAGTGGTACGTAATGAAATGACCATATCTCTCGGATAAAGCTGCTACATTTACAAGCGGGCATAATTTGATACTGGGCAAATACAAATTTCACTTGGTCCTGTGCATGAATCCTTACAGACTTCAGTTTGTCCAAAGGGTTTCCGTGGTGCAGTGTTGCAGACGTGACAGCTGCTGTTAGGAAATCTGCTGTTAATAAGCGTGGCAACGCTCGGAGGCTCAGCGTGTGAGACAGCTCTAATAATCTGTCTGGACATTATCGCTTCATTAAACCTCTGCTGTTTAGAATAAATGGGTACAGAAGAGCAGTAGGACACGTTCTCCTTCTTTTTCTTGTTTCTCAGGACTGAAAAGAACATACGGGGGAATACGTTTGGAATGGGTCTGTTTGCTTTTTGTGGTGTTTGGGTTTTGGTTTCCCCACCCCGAAAGCACAGTGCGTGAAGGTGGAAGAGCTGCCGTCTCCTGTGCTGTCACTGGTGTTGCTGTGACTGTGGAGATGTTCATCCCAAAGGGAACTTGGGTTTGGGGGGTTAAAATTGTCCAACTGGATGTGTCTACTGTTTGGTGTTGAGAAAGAATATGAATTTCCTTATACCTAGTAGCACAATTTCAGGTAATTTTCATCTCGTAGTTCTTCTGTTTGGTGTTTCCTTTTGCCTGTGTGCCCGTTTCTCCCTTACTGTGCATCTTTCTAGGCTAAATAAACTCAGTTCTTATCTCTCCCACTCATCTAGACACTCATTTCTGCACTAGTTCCAGTGACAGGCTCACACTGAAGCTAAATTCACACTTAAATACCACTGCCTGCCTTCCTCTCTAATGGCCCTCGCTCCTTCCTGTGCTGTCTTTATTGCATGCTCTTACAAAACAGAGCTAAAAGGAAGAGAACTGAAGAGGAGAGAACACCTCAGGAAAAATGTGACTACAGCAGGGTCTATCCAAAATACTGGTGTTGGGAGACTCAGTAGTATGGGAACATCGTACTGCTTGTAGTGTAAAACCTTAATTGACTTCTGTACTAAATCATACGCAGTTTTAACAAGTTAATTGCATTGGAGTCTGTTTATGTGCGTTTAGTGCCATACTAACAATTTCAGCTGAAGTTCTGTTTCCTAGCTCTGTGCCACCCTGAGTCACCAAGCCTTTGGCACAGGTACCTTGGAAACCCACTGCGTTGATAGAATCACAGAATGTCAGGAGTTGGAAGGGACTCAAAAGCTCATCCAGTCCAACCCCTGCCAGAGCAGGATCACCAGACCAGGTCACACAGGAACACGGCCAGGCGGGTTTTGAATGTCTGCAGAGAAGGAGACTCCACAACCTCTCTGGGCAGCCTGGGCCAGGGCTCTGTCACCCTCACAGTGAAAAAGTTTCTCCTTATGTTCACATGAACCTCCTGTGCTCCAGCTTGCTCCCATTGCCCCTTGTCCTGTCATTGGACATCACAGAGCAGAGCCTGGCTCCTTCCTCCTGACACTGCCCTTTACAAATTTATAAACCTGAATGAGGTCTCCCCTCAGTCTCCTCTGCTCCAAGCTGAAGAGACCCAAGAGATAGTCTGTGCTTCTTTGTAGCATATCATTTTGGTGCTTTGTACTCAGAAATTTTCTTCCTGTAATAAATACATGTAGCTCTCCGATTCACTTGTTTCTGCTTCCTTTCTGTACTAACTAAAAGAGCCATTCTTTCTCTTTGGTTAAGAGACTTTGTGGAGTATGTCATGTGCCTGTGGTGTGAGAATTTTAACTCGAGTTAATAGGGAGTCAATGACTTGCATCAGAACAGGAGCAAAATCCCAGTTTTAAGCTTGATTTCCCCCCTCCACAGCCTCAGCTGTAACTGAACCAGTCGTGGGAATCGTGTGTTCAGATGCGGCTTTGTGCGTGCTCTGGGTGGATCCGTTCAGCAGCCAAGAGCAGCCCTTTGACATGCCAGTGGTGTAGATCCCGATGATACCTGATGCTCAGATTTTTTGACTGTTTGAAGGAGTTTCTTCTTTGTAGAAAGGTTGCCTTGCATTTCCTTTATAAAAAGGAAAATAAGCTGCTGTTTGATTTTATTTTTTTTAGAATTATGGTTGTGTTTTTGAGAACAGCAGTGCATTATTCCTCTACAAATGAAGTACTGGAACCATGAAATACTGTTATTACAATGGTACAGAAAACCTGGCGTGAGATTTTACTTAAAGCTTTTAATTCTAACTACATATAAGGTCTGGTTTTTTGGATTTCTTTTAGTGTTTTAAACTCCTTGCTCTTCACTTCTATTGCAAAGTGGAAGGAGTGTTATTTTCAGCCAGTGAAGAAATTAAACATACCTTAAATTTTCTGGTAGTTCCTTGACCCACTTCCAGCCCATTTTTCCCCCACTGGAACTTTTTTCTTGTATTATCAGGAATAACAATAATACTTTCTGCTTATATCAACGTGCCTTTTGCTCACAGTTGTATGTTTGGGGAATAGATCGGTTCATCGTAGGTGGTTGACGTTTGTGCGTCTGTCTGCCAAAATAATCTGATGTGGTTGAAGAGCTTTCAGTCTATGGCAGATCCGAGGAGCTTTTCATTGTTCCTGAGATGAACAAGTGCACAGCTGAAGTCTTACTATCCCCCACCTTTCTGAATTTCGAGAAGAGTAAGGCTTGTCCAGTATGACCTGTGACATGAGCTTGTTTTGGTGCTCTGGGAATATGTGGGAGAGGAGGCTGGGTTTTGGGGGCCTTGGTGGTTTTTTGTTTGTTTGTTTTTTCTTTTAGTGAAAACATTTTGTGTGTGTGTGTAGGACACTTTTACAGGACGTGGTATTGTCAGAGGTGGTACATTTTTTGTTTGGCAGTGGCTTGCAAAGTCAATATGAATATCTTAATTGAGAGACAGAGAGGAGATATTTGCTCACCACTGTCTTCATGGTGCAGATGGAGCAGCCGTGAGGATTGGGACAAATCTTTAATTCCAAATAATGAAAACTCCCACGTTTTATCAGCTCGGACAACTTTTAGTTATGGCTTAGGGTCCTCTGAGGTGCTCTTGGCCGAAAGTAATAACTTGTGCTGCAGTAGCTGCGTTAATGGTGTTGAGTCACGGTACAAATGGCTTGTCAGCATTTTCACTGCGGTGGCTTCTGACCCTGCTGGGAACAGCTCCTCCTGCTCCCATGAGAGCCAGACGCCCTCACAGAGCCCACACCGGCTCTGGTCTGGCTGTGTCGTGGCTGCTCTGAGGTGCTCTTGGCCGAAAGTAATAACTTGTGCTGCAGTAGCTGCGTTAATGGTGTTGAGTCACGGTACAAATGGCTTGTCAGCATTTTCACTGCGGTGGCTTCTGACCCTGCTGGGAACAGCTCCTCCTGCTCCCATGAGAGCCAGACGCCCTCACAGAGCCCACACCGGCTCTGGTCTGGCTGTGTCGTGGCTGGCAGAGGCAGCCCTTGGGTTGTAGACGTCTCACTTGGATGGGGCTTTGTTATTGAACGGGCAATTCTTGTGCAAACGAGACTTGTACTCATTCTTCACTTAATGTATTTTATTGTAAAGCTGGCAGCGGCAGCCCTTGGGTTGTAGACGTCTCACTTGGATGGGGCTTTGTTATTGAACGGGCAATTCTTGTGCAAACGAGACTTGTAAAAATTTTTACATTAAGTATTGTAAAAACGGGGATCAAAACATAGATGGGAGCCTAAGGCCAAGACTTTGGGGAAGTTTCTGTCTTCTTCCTCTATCTAAAGTGCCATAAAATGAAACCTAGCAGCAGCCAGCCTGCGGTCTAATGCAGAACTGTACTGCCAATGGTTGAAGACTCTGAGTTGCATATATGACTGGGAGATAGACTGATACTTTATAACCCAAAAAAGGTCTTAGCTGTCAGAATTGCAGAAAACTTTCCTGTACTGGGGAGAACCACTGCCATTTCCAAATGGCGCTTGCTGGAAGCACAGTGTCTGGGGCATGAGGAGGCTGGCTAGCACAAAGCTGCAGACAGCTTGCGCAGTGGTGCTCTGGAGACTTAAATTACACAGCAACCACACCCTTGATTTGCCTTTTCTTTCCCCCAGATGTAAAAAGGGCTATTTTTGGAAAATTCATACAGTTGGAAGTGCTAATTTAGATAGAAGAGCTGTTTCAGCAAAGCTTTGGGGTAGGCTAAATACTGGGCTGACCTTTGCAGAGTTCACTGGTCTGTTGGAATCTGCAGATTTACATAAAGAAATACGCTCGTGGTTCTGGCGAGAAAGGACTGTGTGTAATGGGTCTTGACCTGACGTCTTCTCCCTCCTTCCAGCCCTCCTCCTCATTATTTGCTGAAGGTGGAAACAGTTTTCCAGACGAGCAAAATCTTCATACGTGGTCAGTTTGTTCTTGCAGCTGAGCTGCAACCTTCTCACTTCGTCAGCTCTATCTTGCACATGCATTTTTCCACATAAGCATTATATTCATGTTTTTGTTTGGCATTTTATATGGTACTACAGCAAAACTTGAATCTGTTCTCTGAGTACACTGAAGTCTTCTATAAGTGATAAGCTGTGGAGACAATTACAGACCAGGCAGCTGCTTCACTTAGTTTGGCAAACGAGCCTTACCTCTTATTCCCATGAAACGTGTTTTTTAACATACAGATAGTTTGGTCCTTGCAAATGCAGTGTGGCTGCTTCTTGTAGCTCACTGGATACCCTGACGTGTTAATGGTGCCGGGGTTTCCTTGGCGTCCCGTTCGTGGATGCCCTGTGCCTCAAGGTGCTGTGCTGTGGTAGGACCACGCAGCTGGAGCAAAGGTATATGGAGAGTGGGGCTTATAAAAGTGTACGGGTGCTCAGAGGGCTTTTGGGGACAGATGACTTCATTATACTGTGTGCTGCAACTGTGGAGTTTACTAGTGAAAATAAATCTGAAAGGACTGAAATAGCACAAAATGTTATAAAATGCTATCATGGTTTGCAGCACCTACTGTACCTGTGGCCTGTTTTGAAAACTAACTGAATCCAACCCATGACTTCTGCAGAGAAGGTTGGTTAGGGGGAAATAGGAAGGTTAGTTGTGTTCAGTTCCCATTAGCCCAGGAAAGCTTGGGTTACAGGTGTGTGTAGCACAGTGTGCTTACTCGAGCCCAGCTGTAAGCTGCTCCTGAAAGGGTTTTAGCCTCACCTTGTCCCTGGCCACGCGCTGACTGCTTTGGTCTCTGCGTCATTCCTCGTCACTGTGCAACTGCTGGCCTGGGTGAAGACTCCCTTCACAAAAACGATCAGTTGTCGGGTCAGCTTGCTGGTTTGCTGGGGTAATTTTTCCACATCTTCATTTCCAACCCGTGATTAAAATGAAGCTTTACTAGCAAAACCCAAGCTAATTGAAATGGCAAATGTTTGAAAAAGGAGATTTTGTTGGCAGGGCTCTATTAATGCTGCTGAAGTCAGAGGTGAGTGGTGAAAATTTACAGTGTAGGGCTGGCCTCTCTCGCCTCAGACTTTTGGTTTTTCAAACCAGCAGAGGCAAAGCCCGTCTGCAGCTGGAGTCCTTTAGAGTTGACTGTTAAGAAGGGATAACAGCAGTAATTGCTTCGAAAGGTAAAACCAGGGCTGTGCCTTGGCTCAGCGATTTGCTGGGGCTGGTCTGGAGTAGGATGCCAGTGTTCTGGGACAAGTTAACTGATCTGAAACAGCTTCGTTAAAATAAACATGACACAATTAAAATACAAAATTGAGCAAAATATTCACTACTAACAGGCTCCGTGTTTTGATACCAAATGTGTTTTTCCGTATATTGTCGTTCAGTTGAACTCATTGAAATGATACCTACGAACTTTTCTTCCATGGGGATCCATCGTTGCAGACATCATTGTGTGGATGTTTTGTTCACATTTTCAGGAAATGTTTGCAGCCGTACATATTTGTGATACGGTTTTAAACCTGCTTCTGGAGAGGATTTGTTGGCTGCTGGTGACATGTGTTTGGCAGTAGAAGCCTGCTCTGCTTTTCATGACATCTTGTTTTTCTCTTTCTTTAAGGAAGAAAGAAGAGGGGGTTCCCAGGTCTTTTTCCTTTGTCTGTTTTAGAGCAAAAACCCCAGCCCAAACCACATCAACCACCCAGCACCCCTCAATAAAACACTGAGCCTCCAAAAAGCAAGTTCATTTTTGTGTGCAGATAAGAGGTGAAAATTACGTTATCTAGGCTCCCATTCAGGATAGTATGAAATAAAAAAGCCTGTATTTTCTGTTGCAGCAACATCAAAGACATTCAGTTTCTGTATATTTATTTTGGTTCTAGCTGCTTAATACTCAGAGATACGTGCGTCCAGTACGACTCACTTCAAGGTGTCATTTTCTTCATTAACCACTGACTGCAAATTGTTCTCCCAAGTATCCTGGTCAGCGTGGTTCCAGCAGAGCGATGGGGAGGTCAGGAGCTGAGGATGCTTTTGAGGTGCAGGGATGCTGTTCTGTGTCGCTGGAGATAACGCTGCTTTGAACCAGCGAGGCTCGCAGGGCTCCGGTCGGGGCCTGGGAGTTGTGCTCCCGTTGCTGCCGGGAAGTGACTGCTCCAAGCTGGATGTGAAATCTGGAAATCTGCCACTTACTGCAGTTGGTAAACACTGTGAAACGTGCAATTCTTGGTGCTGTTGGCAAACGGGGGTGAACCGAAAGGGTAGCTCAGATAATGTTTTTACCAGAAAATGTTTTTTCACAGGATTGTCTCTCGTGGTGCCTTGCTGGCTGTGCGCTTCCGTCTGCTCACAAAGTGAGCTCGGAGGAGTGTTTTCTCTTAGCAGTTTACTTGGGAGCTTGGCGTTTGGTTTTAGGGTAAGAGTTTTAGTAAGGAAGCTTTCTGGAAAGGGTAGAGGAGGGAGTTGGGTTTTTTTAGTTGGATGTGTAAATATATTTTATAGAGAGAGATTTTATATAGTTATGAGCCCTGTGTCTGATAACCAGCAGAATTATTCTCTGGTTACAACTTTGAAATGCTTTCCTGAGCCCTAACCAAGTCTGCGTAGGAAAATTGGTTTTAGTGGGACATCTCAAATTACTCTTTTTTGCTTTAGACTTCTTACAAGTTTTGGGTTTTCTTCTGATATGATCCCTGTTTCCATAAATTACTCAGACTTAGGAGGCCTTATCTGCACATGACAATGAGATGAAATGGTAAACTTGCTTTAGAAAACGAGCTATTCCTTTAACGTAAGTGAAGCCATAGTGATTTGCTTGTTTTTCCTATGAATCACGCTGAAGAATGGCATAGTGTTGAGATCTGTTTACAGCTGTGGTGCCATGACTTCACGCTTCAAATTATACCTTTAACTGTTGCACTCAGATTTAACTTTGGTTTGGCAGCGAGCCTAATGGAGGCTCTTAAATATGTATATATCTTGCACATGTAAGGCAGTTGAAAGAGGCTTTGTAGTCATACCCTTGACCTGGAATCCAGTGAAGGAAAAAAGTAGTATTGGTTTTACCTACGGAGTGAGTCCGCCCCAGCCAAAATGGGTATTTGCGCCATTAACTGCAATTGATCTTCCTGTGCGTGGCGGTGCTCTTCTTTCATGTGCCCCTGGGCTGTGCGCTGGAGTCCTTGGCTTTGATTTGCTTGGCTTGAGAAATGACCCCACAGCGAAAGCTCACAAATGCCTTGCACTGTAGCATCAAAACCAAATTGGTCTTAGCAGGGAATTGTCCTGATTGCTGTGTTCTCTCATACTGCTTTAGCATGGCTGGGAAATGTCAGAGACGAGTGGATTCAAACATTTTCCTTGTGAGTGGCGTACTCTCTCATGATCTAAAGAAAATAGACGCACAGGGTCACTGCAGCAGGGCAGAGGTGGATGTTGATTTCTGCCTGCAGCTGATAGCCCCGAAAACCAGGGGTGGAGCAGGGGAATTGAGTTGCAAAATAGTCTTCATCTTGTCCTGCATTTACCAACTAGTGTTTCTTGACTTTCTGTTTTTCTATTGCTATAGCGATAACTGGTGCAATAAGCACATTAAAGAGCTGTTGAAATACGCAGCACCCTTCGAGAAGGGAGAGGCGGGAACTTTCTCCATCCTTGATATTGTCATTTCACTCCGGATTTCCAGCAAAAGTTGGTTGTTGGGCTTGGGGTTGTTTTCCTTCTTGTGTTCTGTATCCCTGTGAAAGAATTGCCTGCCAGGACGGGACCCTCAGCCTGAACGTGTGCACTCGGCAAGTTGTGGAAATGAATGGTGAGTAATGGGGCGGGGAAGGCGATGCTTCATTGTGCCCTTTGTGGTGCCGGTACCTGCCTACGTGTGAGGAATTCTCTTTCTGAGAGAATGGAAATTGGGAAAGTGGGATACATGTTTTGGTGGACGTGGATTATTGTCACTTACCTTGTGAGGAGACAGTGGACATTTGATAGTAAAACTAATATTTTAAGGGTAGGTGAAGAGTACACCTTCAATATTGATTGAATAAATAGTTGTGGCTTCTGATGCGGGCTGAAGAGTATTTGAATTTCCGTGTGGTCACTTCTCAAGCAGCCACATCTTTCAGAAACCAAAATATGCAGGTGAATTCACATATGGATCCAGTTTACCCGAGCTGTGTCTGGTATGAGAAGCTCCCCATGAGTTTTGAAGGACTTTTTGTGTAGGAGAAAAAGTACAGACTTAATTTGTAGTCGGAAAGCCTTACATCAGATGTCAAGAAAAGTCGTCTCATTGTGCCAGTGAGCTTTAAACAGCAGGTGAGGTCAGCATCTGTCATGACTGATTGATTGTCTTTCCCCAAAGTAAGATCAAATTATAAACTCGGTGAATGAGATGATCTCCTTACATTCCTGTCAGTGTTAATTTCTGTGACCCCATGGTACATGTCAGCGAGTTACAGGTTTGGTCCCATTGAACAAACAGAGACTTGTCTCTCCTCTTTGAATCCATCCTTACCTTCCTTTTGTAGTTTTATTTTCCTTTATCTTGAAAGTGCTTGGGTATTATGATCACTGATAAAGAAAAACACGTGATGAAATGCAGTCTTGTCGCCTTGTGCGAACCTCAGTGGAGTTAGTTCATCAGCTGCACTTCTCAGGTTGATGTGACTTGTTTGTTGCTGTGTTGTTTGCATTCCCGTGTATGTGCACTAAACTCGGGGGAAGTTTATCTTGCTGCTGCTGTAGCAGCTTTTGTGTGAGAGCGATTCATGTCCAGTGCCCTTACCGTGCGTTGCGATGGAAACTTCCACACATAGGCTTCTCATTTCCCCCTCAGCAGAATTTTTCACAGTAATTTCTCTTGTACCTGGAAGTCAGGGGAGTGATATTTGCTACTAAAACATTGAGGGACTGAATTTCTTTGATCATACATTTAGTTGGCTTCTTGTGCAAACAGAATGAGGTTTTTATTTCAATTACATAAAACTTCCCTGATCTCTGAGGCAATAGTTTCGGGGTATGTAAACCAATGCTGCCACTTTTCCTCTTTGATGCAGTGTCCAGAAACATGCCAGGTCAGGAGTCTGGATCACCTGAGAAACCTTCCCTTCATTCTCCATGATTATTCAAGCAGACAGGTCCCCTGCTCTAGTTTTCCATGTGGTTTTGCAGGCGATTCTGGCTCGGGAAGAAGAAGGAGCATAGGCTCTTACCAAGACACTGCGTATCTTTTGGCGATAAGGAAGAGCTGAAGCATGCAAACCAGTGCTCGCATGACTTTCTTGAGTGGATGTGCAAAAGAAATAACAAAAATGGAGAAATTAAGAAGTTTAAGTACAGAATAGGAAAACACAGGGCTAAAAGAGGGTTTTGTAAGAAATTCCTAAGCAGGCAGATGGCAGAGACCCTGCGGGGTCAGTGGTCACGCAGACAGGTGGCCTTGGGCCCGAGGCAACGAAGCAAGCTTGACCTGCAGCTCCCGATACACAGAGATGAGATCCTGTGAGTGTCTCTGGCCTAATGCTGTTACTGGTGGTGGTGGTGCAGCTTTATTAGCTGGTCACCGTCTTCTCTAGCTGGGAATGAAGCGGGTCTCTGTTCCCCGGGGAAAACAGAAGTGATTCATTTTTTTCCCAGAAGCAGAGCGAGTGCTGCCTGGAACCCCAGCTGTGTGCTGTGGCGTATTTTGCCGCGTTACTGTTCGGGACGGGTGGCAGTGGTGGTGTGTGGCAATGGCCGGGCATCCCTGGAATTGTTCTGTAGGTAAAGGTCTATGGAGCCGGCTGTGCCAGGCCAGAGCTCGCCGCCCGGGTTGTTGTCTGGACAATACTTGCACTGTATAGCTGTGGGGCTGACACAGAGTATGTTATGGAACAGAGCTGGCTGTGTCTCCGTCTTGGCGTGCCTCAGCAGGCTCTGTGTCGGGAGCACTTGCCCATGGAGCTGCCAGAAAGAGATGCCTAATGGCAGAGAATTTGCTAAAATTGATCTCGGCCGTGAAAAGATGCAGGTTCAGAGTGAGATCTCGAGATGTAGAGGAGGCATTTGGGAAGTTCTCTCTCAGTCGCTGCCTGAGAAAGGAGCTTACAGAGAAAAGTAAGCCATCGGCGTGTTTGGCTTTATCAAGTACTTGGGTCTAATGTGTGGGTCTAACATTATAGCATGATAATTCTAAAGTGATATTTGTTACTTGACTGAGTTAACAGGAATCTTTCTGATAGCCTGGTTAAATAACTTACTTCTGAAACAGCTTCGGTACATGGATGTTGAATTTCAGGTGTGATAGTGTAAGAAACCTAAAAAATGTACTTCCCTGGGAAAACCAGTGGTGTCTCTGTATTTTGAGCAGTGTCCTGCGTGTGTGCTAGGGGTTAGAAATGGGTTCGTAGTTGTTCTTGTAATGTGGCACGCAGATAAACTGCACTAGAGTAAGTCCTTCAGAAGACAGCAGCCTTTAGCATGGCCTTATCCAGTGTTCATTTTAAGAATGAGAGGGAAGAATAACAATCTTTTCTTCATGGAGTGTCATGTAGTAAGTACTAGGAATTGCTCCTAAAATCAGTATTTCAGTCAAAGGACAGCTTCGTATGGCTCGTTACAGGCATTTTCTGTACATAAGTTTCCATGTCTTGTTCTGAGATCCAGTATTTAATTTTACAGAAGTACCCTGTAGAAGGATCGTGGTTTTGTTTTAAATGTGACTGCGCAAAACCTGCTCCAACTTCTGAAAAATCCCCTAAGTGTGGGTTTCTGTTCTGGTTTTGGCTGATCCCGTTGGAGCAGAGCGTAGCGTGGATGCCTCGTCTGGCTGTGGGAGTGTGAACTTGCACACTTGAAATACGCCAACAGGAGAGTCTGGTTGTGTGCACGTGGACTCTGTTGGACTCGAGGCAGGTCATTCACATTGCAGTTACAAAGACAAATGGGATTGCACATCACTGTCTGGCATTTTGAGTAATACTGAAAACTTTGAAGTGAGCTTCAATCGCAGTTCTTCTCAGTTCTTTCCTGCGATGCTGTCGTTTGCTGATTATCTCTAGTCTGGATTAATGCGTTACAGAGGGGTTCAGTCTGTTAATGAACCGTCCAGCGGGTAGGATTTTAGGAAGCAGTTCTGTTTGCAGATTTTGTGCAATACCTCATATAATGGAGGGAAATTAGACCTGGGGTTTTATTACGAGGAGATTCACTTCAGCATTATATAATTATTCTTAAAGTTTGGTTGTGGGCCCCTTGTTTTGGAAACTTTGGGTGGGATCTGGCCGTGCCCTCGCTGCTCGCTTCCTTCCCACTGTGCCGTTACTCTCAGATCGGTCACACTGCTGGGTTTTGCGTTGCTCTTTTTCCAGCTGCTGCAGGAAGAAGGGAGGTGTGGCTGTGCCTCCCTGTTTGCTGAATGATCAGTGAACGGGAGTTTTCCCAGACCGCAGTTGCGATACCTTGAGCTTTTTGGCTGCCCTGCTGTAAGGTCTCTGTGCGGAGAAGTCAGGAAACATCACTGCTCTGTGATGAGTTTATAATGCCACTACTGCACTTGTCTTGTGCATGGTGGAAGGGCTTTAATCCTCGTTTCTCCCTTGCACATAGAACCAGCAGGTACTGCCCTGCCCGTGGCTGCAGCCTGGCAGCAGGGCCATGCTGTATTAAACTGGTGTTCAGAATGGCTTTGCACATTCTCGGTTTCTTTCATTGTACCAAAGGGCCCTCAGTTTTTGATACAGAACTGAATGGATTATGCACAGGACTGGTGTGTGATCCATGTATCATCCTTATTTTATCTGTTGTATAAATCTTTCTAACATTTACAGCCTTGTTTTGACTAATGTTTAGTAGCTATGAGAAAATGGCATTTTAATTATCGTAGCTTCCAAAGTTGCCACTGAGTGATAAATTATAGAGAAAACATTGTTCAGCTCAAAAGGGTTTGCAAATTTATGAAGATAAAATTTTATGAACATCAGTTAATAAAGTTTAGTGCATTACCCTGGACGTGTTTAATTCCAGTTGAAATTCCTTTCAATCATTTTGCTTCTCTTATAAATTTGGAGTTCCTGAAGGTTCTCTTAATAGGTGAATTTCACTAATTAGTCTCAAATGGAAACAGATACGGAGTTTCCCTTTCCCTTCGCTCACGGTTGGGTGGGGGAATGCTTCTCCATGAAATCGAAGCCGGTAACAGGACACAAAGCTCCTGTGGTCATCCTTCAGCCGTTTCCTCTTGGTGTCTGCCCAGCTGTAATCGTTGGCTAAAAATAAATTGCAGTGAGCAATGTCGTATGTGACTTGAGCAGCACTTGTATTTACACTGATCGTATGTGCGTGGTTCTGCATTACACGTATGTGAAATACCCTACAGTGACTGTTGTGGATGGTTTTAAGACCTCCGTTGCACAGCCTGGAAACCAAAGGTCGAACACGACCGAAACAGATGACACAAACGCATAGAAAGCCTAGGATAGTGTGTGTGTGCTGGCCAACTTTGTGAGCAAACGAGCCGTCTGGTTTTCGCTTCTAGTGTGGAGAAATGTTGAAGTTATTGATGGTAATTAACAAAAGTAGTTTCTCGTTCCTTAAAAGCTTATTCAACGCGTATCTGATTTCATCTGAAAGAGGCAGTCTGGTTTTCAGTGCTGTTTAATATTGAATTTCTGGAGTAGAAGGTTCACATTTGTGTTTATGTATTTGAAAAAAAGTATTTTAAAGTGTTTGCTCATTCGGTAATTTTCCCTAAATTGCTTTTAAATTGGGACTGGGAGGAATGATTCTTTAACTGTTGTAGCTTTAGTTTTTATTTGCTTAGTGATATTTAATTTGGAACAATCATATAATTCAATTGTCTTTGTTCCATATCCACGGTCTTGCTGAATTTAGGCTTTTCAGTTGGTTTTCAGAAATATGTAGTTATCCTTTTTGTAGTACAAGACTAATTCAATTAACACTGGGCGTTGTTCCTGTCCATGACTTTAGCAGAAGTTGCTGGAGAGCGGTTGGGAGCTGCAGTGCAACTCCCACAGCCGCTCCTTGGCCGTTGGACCCCACCGCCGTGGTGGCTGCTCCAGGCAGCCGGGCTTTTGCTCTTTTGGGACGCCCAAACCTGTACTCGGTACTCGAGACACAGCTTCACAAGTGCCGAGTACAGGGAGCGATCATTTCTCGTGGCTCGCGAGCTGTTGTCTTCTTGTGGGTCCCTTCCTCAAGGTCTCCTTTGAAGGCTTTCTGCCCTCTGGTCTGTCGGCCCCGCTCCCCAGCTGTCTGCCAGCGGGGAACCTGCAGAGCCTGCCTCTGTCCCAGAGTCCAGAAGAAGAAGCTTCATGGTAAACTGCGGAGTAGGCTTTGGTCTGTCAAGGGCAGGGAAAGAAACAAGCAGATACTAATGTTTGTATTTCTGTGCTTTCAACACCAAGGTGTGTTGTGTCAGGACATCGATCTAACTAACGCTGGGGTTCTGAAGTTTCAGTTGGGAATCCTGTGTCAAGTGTTCTGCAAGGTGCAATAGGGAAGGAATTGTGTGTGGTTTAAGAAACACATTTTTCAGTTGTGGGCTTCCTTTCTCCCCCACTCTGCCTCCCCCACCCCGTCTAAGTGAACCTTGAGTGCCATATTGCAATTTAACTGTTATCAGTCAAGACGTAAGAACCCTCACAGAAAACTGGTCAGTGTTATTTACGTGTAAGGTAAACATGTAAATACCTTGTAAATACCTTCTTAAGAAGCCGTTTTGATGTGTTTGAGAAAAAAAGTCTGAATACAGTGAGTTCAGAAGAAATTACCTCAAGGATTTTGCGTTGTTCTTGGTTGTACAGATTATGCATGCTGCAGTCTTGAATATAAAGTTAATTTACAAGCTATATATTCTTAGATTATACGGGAACTTTAGAAAGAGCTGCCATAAGGGTTTGTCATCCAGTTCTCTATTTGTACTACAATAAGAAAAAGAATTAGTAAATGGCAGTGGGAAAAACGGATGCTCATGATGACACACCTGCCTTCTTTGTCCCAATTCCAGGGCATATTCCCTTGTGGATTCCAGTCAAGTGTCTACTTTCCTGATTTCTATTCTCCTCATAGTCTACGGCAGTTTCAGGTAAGATTTTTCTTTACGGTTCAACGGTATTTCTCTTTTTCAAATAAATATGACAAGTGATTGAATGCAGCTTATGTCTTTTGTTTCGTTGTGTCTTTGACTGATGGCTAATGTAAATGAAATATTTCTTGCTTCTGAAAAGGAAATGGAAGGGGAAGAAAATGTAGATACGTGGTGTTTCTGAAAGATGTGATTGTATGTCAAGTTGCAAGCACATAGGAGATAACTTTGAGGTTAGTCCTTGAAGAGAGTTCTGTAAAATTGTATTCTGCAGGGTCTAAAAGGGGATTGTCAAGAGAGACGGGAATGTAATGTTATTGATGGTCGAGTTTTATATGAAATGTTTCAGTGAGGGTCGATTCAGCGTGTTCTTGTTCTGACTGCAAATAAGTCTTGTAAAGCGGAGACTCCTGAGTCCCAGCGCTGTTCACTTGAGTGTGAGTAACAGCTTCATAGAGAAGTGGGGAACACCGTCGGTGTTCAGTTCCAGTGAAGTGCCTGAGAACCACTGCAGGATACACGTGAATCTTCAGAAATCACATTGGCCCCATCTTAGGAGACTTGAGTGTAGTCTAGAGAAAATGTTGTCCCTTTAGACTTGCATCTTGTGCTACACAGTTTGTTTTAATGTAGTGGCACCTAAAGATCGAGGTTCATGCTGACGTATTTTTTTAAAAATCACAGCATTAAAATATGATTTCTTTCAGACTTAAGCACAACATGGTTTTCTTCCTATTTCTTGAAGGACATTGTTTCATTTAACAAGTCTGCCACAAGAAGCCATACTCACGCTGTGAAGTCCCTAAACCGCTCTGAGTAGTCCTGAAAGAGATGATAGCCATGGTCATGTATATGATGTAAGTCATGGCTGTTAGAATAAGAGGTTTTAAATTGCCATCATAACTTAATGAAATCGTATAGTGAAAGAGCCATTCTTTTATAAAAGCTGCCTGTTGTTGCCAGGGAGTGCTGGGTCACAGCACTGCTGATGGAATTAAAACGGAAGGCTTTAGGAAGACAAGATCTAGACATACTGAAAATAAAAAAGAAATGAAAGGTTGTTTTTGAGAAATGTTTAATTTTGAGTCAGTCTGACTTACAGTTGAGAGACTAATGCAGTTTTTAACTAAATTTACACGGTTGTGTAAGAAGGAACCATGCATCTGGCTGCAATAAGCCATAACGTTTATTAAGATCAATTGTGAAAACATAGTGCAGTATAAAACAGCAGGAGTGCTTGAATTGCCTGCTCTCCGCAGAGCTCCTTGCTCTTAAAAATGTTCCCCTGCTCTTTGCCATGCTGTTCCCATATAGATGTGCCCTTTTACCATCTTGGCCTACAATTTACATCTCAAGCTGCTTGCTTAACCAGGACTGCAAACTTCAGAATAATCTGGCTGTGGATGAAGTAGTGGAATGGTGATGGATACAAATCAACTGAGGAAATGTTGTAGTCTGCTTCTTTTAAGTCTAGCCTGAAGATCCCAAGGTGGGGATCTGGTATTACTGACCAACATAGGGTCCTATAGTTTTAAAATTAATTTCCTAATTAATTTCCTATATGTAGATCTTTAGCAGATGCCTGGGCTGCAATGCACAGTTATGATGGTGACTGGAGCAAATTCCCATTCTGTTTGGTCAACAAGTGAGAGCAAAAGCATTTTTTTTTACAGAAAACTGTCAAGTGGTGTTAACAAAGGGGTCTAAGATACAACCAAGTTCTTTAAGAAATTCAATGAGGTGATATTCATCAATGATATTCATCTGGAAATTCCTAAAGTAGTAAAATAAAAACTTCTGACAAAGTGGGGGGATTTTCTTAGAAAAGGGACTTGCCGGAAAGACGAAAGCTAGGGCTGAGGGTGCTTGTTCTCAAATGACAAGAAGGATGTCCTCCTCTAGGCCTGAGTGCTTCAGCTCAAGTGGAGCTGTCGTAAGACAGAAAGAAAGCAGCGCTCCGTAGGTAACCTTCATGCTGCAGAAAGTGGGTTTGGCTTCTGATTTTCAGTCTGAAAAGGAGCAAATAGAGTTATTGTGGTATTGCTGGCAAATGACTTGAACAGAAGTGCGGTAATAGGATCAGAAAGAATTGGGTGGGTGAGTCATTAGGATAAAATCCACGTGCGTGGTGGATCTGATCTAATGCAGGAGGTTTCAGGGGAACGAAGGAAAGCCTTGGTCTACTCTCCTTGTTCATACAAGCAGCATTTGTCCAAAACCAAAACAAACAACCTTCCAAGACATTTAGAAGAATGTCTGCTAGATCATGAGTAAAGTCCACATCCAGAACAAAGTACAGTTTACAGAGCTGAGTTACCACTTCTCGTACTGTGGATGAACGAGCGTTTCCTTCCTACGTTAGTGCTGGGTCAGGAGTTCAAGCTTCAAGCCCTCCTGAACATCCCTTCCACATCCATTCTGACTGTGTCTCAGTCCTTGAACTTGACCTACTTTGTTATTGACTGCCAAAGGGACAAGTATAATCTTTTAAACCGTTACAAGCTGTAAACTAGAGCATGAAAGTATATGTGTTACTTGTGGGTTTTAGAGGTGAGCTTGGCTTGAAACAGACTGTTTCCTACAGGTTCTTGCAAGGCAGCCACCTATTCTTGTCCAAGTGCTCCTCTGTGATTTAAATGTTGAGGTTAATTTGCAGGCAGGTAACAGCTAAATCTTTTTCTATCCTATCACATACCCAGACATGCTCTCCCAGCTTATGTAAAGCCTGGTTTAACCCAGGATCTGCCTGTTCAAGTATCTGCTTTTAAGCCAAACCAAGAAGCATGGGTTGAAACTGCTGTCTTCTGTCTCTAGGCTTTGGGTACCTAAAGTAGGTGTGTACATAGAAAGTAGTTCACACGGTGTCCTTATGGTTGGCTTTACAACTTGATATTTACAGAAATCAGGACACATGTTTCACAATACAACTTCAGGATAGGCTGTGCTTGGAGTTCACGAGCATCTGCAGCCACAGCTCTGGCAGGGTGGAAGCAGGACTTCGGGCAGACCTCACCGAATGCTACCGAGGTTGTCTGGACGTGGGCACACACCAGTGGTGCACATCAAATGCCTGCTGAAGGCAAGGTGTTATGATCGGAGGTGTGGGACTCGGGCACTCTCACTCCATCTAGACAGTTAAAGCATTTTTATGTGCACTTTCTGCTGTTATTTCCCCTGTTTTTATTCCCACTCCAGGTCTTGCATTGGAACTTGTCCTTGAATCTCACAGGGACATTTTATAACCAACTGTAGCAATGTTAGAGCACACAACATAGTTTAGACTCTCTCTCTTTATAATATGCATGGAGATTTGGTTTAAACCATCTCAGGTCAGTGACTGATTCTGATAGTAATTTTTTATTTGGAGCAATTGAAATCTGGCAATTCTGTGACAATCCCACAATTCCCCAAGTCCCGGAGCTGTTAAGATAGTTGACTGTCCTCACTAAATAGAGCAAGAAGGAACTTCTCAATACATTGGATCTGCAAGCAACTCTATAGATGCAGCCTTGCTCTTGTATTTCCTCTGTTGTTTCATAAGAATATTCTCCCGTGGGGCTTCTCCGAAACGTTCCTGCAGTGGAAGTGATCCGTGGTGAATCTGAACTTCCATGATAATAACGTGCCAGCAGCTTACTCATTCCCTTGGCCTTGGTGTAACCCTACCGAGTGTTCCCTGTGGGAGGCTGAGCTCTGCTTCTTTGAAACGTTGTGCTGGAAATCCTACCAGCGTGAGCTGAGGACCCACGGAAGAAACAGCGGCGGCGTTTATTGCCCGACGGGAGGTGCTGGCTCCGTGTTGCTTTGGAAGCCCAGCAGAAACCTGAACAGAAAAGCAAATGTTTCTCAGCTTGCAGTTTCTTTACAGTCCAGTGCTTTTCAGCGTCTCTTGTTTTACAGTATCACTTTTAACTTTCTTGGAGGACGTTTTAGTGATCACTTCTCAATTTTCTTATTATGTTAGTGGTAATTCGTAGCAGAGGGAAAAGCCGAATCATAAAATGATTGGAGATTACTCAGAAGTTGTCTTGGACCAGCAGCTATGTTTTTAAGTGAAAACAATTTCCTAATTTATGCTTACTTTTGAGGTAGGGATGTTCATAGATAATAATGTAATAATTGCTGACACTATTGCAGTGAAAGAGGAAGGGCTGAAGTTCTCTATGAGCAGCAGAGCTGATAGTTTCTTTCCAGTTTTCTTTCCTGGTAGCAGCCCCTTAAATTACGAGTCGCCCGATGCCACTGGGACAAGGATGGTGTGAAGCTCTGCTGAACTGTGCTAATTCAGAGAGGACTGAAGCACTGCTCCGAGAAAAGAATGATCTTGTTTGGCCCAGTCTTGGATCAGGTCCTGGAGGGTTGATGGCTTCCTCCTGGATTTTTATTGCTTGAGAGGAAAGTTATGAAGCTACAGTGCATTAATGGGGACAAAGGAAATGTGAATGAAGGCTAAAGGCAGGCATCCCAAACAAGGTGCAGAGCAGAGAGACTTTAGAAGAACAAGCTAAGAAAAACAGATAATTTGTAGGATTTTCAGTATTCTCCATTGCCTGTTTGCATTTTTGATAACTTTTTTAGTTGATGATCCACAGTCTATGTAGAAGTACTGTATGTCAGAGGTTGAAGCTCAACCCAGACTTATTCCTGAGCCCAAAAGCAGCTTTAATTTCATACCACTGCTTTGTATGAAGTTGAAGCAGAAGTTTAGACTGGAAGAGCCTCTTTTTTCTTTTTTTTTTAATTCAGCAAAACTGCTCAAGCTCTTTCTGGTGTACCACGTTTGTCTTGATACTGCAGATCTAGATGTGCTTGATTTCAGGTTGTGTAACTGCAGCACAAAATTGCTCACCTGTGCCTTGCTGTAGGTAACCAATGCACGGAAATGAAGTAGCTTTGGTACCTATAGAGCTGTGTGCAAGGTTGTGGTGCATTTTTTACTTGTCTGACAAATTAATAACATTTGTTTACTTTGCATGGTACAGTGACTCACAGTTCAACTTGCAAAGGAGTGTAAGGCCTGTCGACCTGGAAGTTTTATTGAAATACTTGGGATTTGATGCTGCGGTAAACTGAAGAAAGGAGCTGTACAGTGCTTCTGGTGGTTCTTTATTCATATTTGAATAAATAAACCTGCAGCTACGTCACGGATGATATGCACGTATCAGAGTGAGAAACTAATCATGGTGAACTGGATTGCTGGTCTTTTTATATAAAACAACCTGGAATTTAACAGTAGAAATTATTGCTGACCCCAACAGACCTTAAGTGAAATAAATAGCACAAATATTGTACTGGCTTCCTCTAGTCATCTGTATCTAAATTATGTAGCTGCGTACTTTCTGGGCTTCGCTGAAACTTTTCAACTAAATAAGACCTTACACTCAGCAGACAAGTGCTTACAAGCTTGTTTTGGTCATCATTCATAGCAAGACTTAAGAGGAAGGAAGTAGCGTTGTTTTAAAAGTGAAGCCTGATATTTAAATTTCAATGAAAAAGATGAAAATGAGAACTTGGAAAGAGTTCATACACATCCGAGAGCTGAAACATTCATTGCTTTTTCAGCGTGATCTACACTTGCCAGTAATGCAGATAAAGATCTTTGTTGCAGTTTGTTGGTAACAGTTCCCAGTTCAGACGCTATGGTGACTGCTCTCACTGAGGGCGTGTGTGATTTGGTGCCTCAGCTCTAACTAGAAGAATTTTTTAAATTTTTAAGTTTTCCACTGTATCTTGGTGTTTTTTTAAATAACCAGTAGTAAAGTGCTTTTGCAGGGAGAGGATGCTGTGGTAAAATGGCTAATGAGACAGTAGCTGATGAAATAGGAGTTAGAAACTTGCCTGTTAAGTTTGCTTTGTTTCTTGCAGGTCTCTGAACATGGACTTTGAGAATCAAGACAAGGAGAAAGACAATAGCAGTGCAGCTGGGTCCTTTAATGGCAACAGCACCAATAACAGTAAGGGTTAGCTTTACTTCTTATCTTTCCTTCATTACTTCAGTGTGCTGCGTCTTCTTTTGCTTCATCCGTCCGTGGGGGTTGTAGATGCACCTGATTTCATGGAACTGCTTTGTCTCAGCACTTGCCATCTCGCTGTGCACTGATACCGCTCTCTAGGTCATGCCCATGGAAGCTAAATTGAAAACACCAACGTAACGTTTCAGTAGTGCACAGAAATTGCATGCTGCACAGTGTGTCAGGTTTTACTGGAAATGGAAACTGCTTTACTTTAAAAAAATATTAAAATGAATCCCCCACACGGTTACCAGAAGGGGCTGCAATTTGTGTTTGCCTGGAGTGTATCACTTTGCTGTGTTAGCCATGAGAGATCTCATGGATGCTAACAAGCCCATAAGGATCATTTGGCTTTATCAATAGAGAAATTGAAGTATGGAGTTCACATGGCTTTGGGCAACTCATCTGGAACAGACAACACAATACTTGTCTACACACAATCTAGTCAGAGTGGGATTAACGTGTCACCTCCTAGGTGGTGGTTGTCCCCTCTGTAATCGATAAACAGATTCCAGGCAGCTTGGCCATTTAGGATGCGCTGTTTTGCAGATACAAATACGTATGCAGACAGAGTGGAATGCATTGTACACCGTGTGCTGTAAATTCACACCTGAGTTTAGCTTACAGCGGTTTCTATGGGCATGTTCTGAAAACGGGCTCTAGAATGAGTAATTTCAGCAAGTTTGAAAGACAGGAGTGAGATGTGAGCAGCCCTGTGCACAACACCCTGAATGCTGAGGTTGTTTTGTTTAAAGTAGGAAATGCAGCTTAAAAATTACAAAATTATTAACATAATTGCTTTGTATGAGTCTTCTGCTTTTTTGCCTTTTTTATTGTGGACAGAATTTACGTGGTTGTCAGAGCACTGCCGCTGTTGCCAACACAGAGCAAAGAGGTTGCTGTGCTTGGTGATTCAGCAATGAACTGTTGAGGCTTTTGGCATCTGGGAAGGAAGAGAGGACAGTCTGGGGCTGGGGAATAAGCACATTACGGGGATTAGCCGTCAAAACGATCAGAAAGGAAATGAAGAACTTTGACATTTAACACTGCAGGCACTAATTCCCATATGCCAAGGTGGTTTGTAGTTTGTCACTTCTGGGGTTCAGTTGTGTTTGCTTTTTCCCTGGGGAAGCTGAAGGGCGTGTGAATAAATGCTCCTTCTCAAAGCAGAAGGAACTGGATCTAAGTCACAGATGAGAATGCAGGAGCTTCTGTGTCTTTGCCCTATCATCACTGAACTGTCTATACTGTACTTCACCTTTTTGTCCCAGACCTCAGTAACACAGAAATCCTGAGTTCTTCTGCTTCTTATTTTTAAAATTTATTGTGCTGCTTAGGTTTAAGAATACTAGATCTGTGACCTGAACTAATAAATATCCATACAGTGCAAGTGCCATGGCTTCCATGCTCACGGTTTAGCTCTTTGTTTATGAAAAGGATTAAATACTTCTGACAGATACTCGGTTGTAGCGAGTGTATTTCATGTGTGCTCGAGGTTTTTCAACAGCTCCATTAGTAACGGGGTTGTGTAGGTAACCCCTTATTTAGGCAACTTGCTGCTCTTCCACAAAACCAAAAAGAGACATCCTCACACCCAGATGCACAAACAATGTGTATGTGTACTTGTGTGTGTGTGTCTGTGTGTACACACATCTGCACACACGTTCTGCTTGATAACCTAAGAGCTTATCCTTAAAATCCTGTGACTGCTTCATACAGCAGTGTTTAATTATTTTGGGATAACACAGTGATGCTAAGCTGGTTTTAGATCTCATCTAGGTCATTAGAGACAATTTGGATCCTTCTTGTCAAGTGACTACTTCAGATGTTACCCATTATTTTAATGCTCTACAAGTATGTCTTGTATTTTGGATTGGTTTACTACTTTTAGCTTCTCTTCCTCCCACTTGTGATGAAAATACAGCCACAGAGACTGGTTAAGAATTAAAATTTGTAGGGATAGGTGGGCTTTTCAAAGTCCAATCTCAATTTTGTTAGTAATTCTAAAAACTCATGGTACAATATACTAAATACACCAAAAAAATCAGTCCCATTATTAATATCCCTAATAGTCACAGTACATGGTTGAGGTGGGGAAAATAATCGGAATAAAATACTTCAGTATCGCTGCACTATTTAAATTCGCTTTCAGCTCTAAAATGTGAGCATAATTTTTAAGCTGATTATATTGCATGTTGAGCCGAGTTGGTAGTTTCATAAACAGGTAAATGACTCGGGTGTTTTTTGAAAACTGCCCTTTATTGTTAGGCTCGGTGCTATCTTGTGATACGATTTAAATGCAGGGTGGCCTTCCCCCAAGTGGAATTTGCAGCTCTGGCACCCTTTGCAGCTCTGCTGTCGGTCGGGCTAAATAAAGAGGTTAAATAAAACTTATCTGCTCTGTTCAACACGTTTATGTTGCTCAGTGTGAGATGAAGCGGATGTATCATTGCTATACGATTGCTAATCCCTAAATAATGCTGGTGTGTTTTGTTTGGATTTATTAAGCTTGTTACTCGTGCTATCTATGGCACAACTGAAAACCAAACCTTTTCTCTCGGCTGTCAGTGCTTAGGTTCTGCCGAGCAGGGCTGTTGCTGTGCACACCCTGGCGCTGCGGCCGCGCGGTGCAGCTGGGGTGGTTTTGCACAGGCTGCTGTGCGTGGTTGCAGCGGCGCATGAGGGTCTCGGAGTGAACGTTATAGCACCAGCACTGAAATGGGGTGTACTGTGTTCAGTTCTAGGCCCCTCAGTTCAAGAAGGACAGGAACTGCTTGAAAGAGTCCAGCACAGAGCCACAAAGATGATGGAGGGAGTGGAGCATCTCCCTTATGAGGAGCAGCTGAGGGAGCTGGGTCTCTTTAGCTTGGAGCAGAGGAGACTGAGGGGAGACCTCATTCATGGTTATAAATTTGTAAAGGGCGAGTGTCAGGAGGAAGGAGCCAGGCTCTGCTCTGTGATGTCCAATGACAGGACAAGGGGCAATGGGAGCAAACTGGAGCATAGGAGGTTCAACCTGAACATGAGGAAAAACTTTTTCACTGTGAGGGTGACAGAGCATGGCCCAGGCTGCCCAGAGAGGTTGTGGAGTCTCCTTCTCTGCAGACATTCAAGGCCAACCTGGACGTGTTCCTGTGTGACCTGGTCTGGTGATCCTGCTCTGGCAGGGGTTGGACTGGATGAGCTTTCGAGGTCCCTTCCAACTCCTGAGATTCTGTGATTCTGAAGAAGAATCTCTCTCTGCCAGAGACCTCCCCTGCGTTGGAGAGGACAGTCTGTCAGCATGAGCATGGTAAGAAATAGCCCCGGTTAAATGTGTCTCTCTTCTTCTGCAGGTATTCAAACCATTGATTCCACCCAGGCGCTGTTCCTGCCGATCGGAGCGTCTGTGTCTCTCCTAGTTATGTTCTTCTTCTTCGATTCAGTTCAAGTTGTCTTCACAATATGCACAGCAGGTGACCGAGTCGTCTTCTTTTTATGAGAATTGGAATAGAACACAAAGCATTGATATAATTAAATATTGTTGATAAGAATTATAATGCATGTCAAAATACATCTTAAAAAAACCTCGTCAGGTTTCACGGTTGTATTTTTATGTCTCTGTAGCTATTAATAAAGTGACAAGTATTATTTGAGAAGTATTTTCCACTTAGAGATTTGCCAGCCTTACTGAAGTATTAATTGCCAGAGTTCTGGAAGATGCTAGCTGTATTATTTTACATAAAGTTCACTTGTTTAGAAGTCAGTGCTCAGAACTGTACATGGTGTTTCATAATTCAGGTACTTTATAGGATCATGGCATAACTCTGGAGATCCTATCCAGAGGTGACTTTTCTTTATTTCATTTTGGGTTTTGCTTCCATGCAGTTTTTCTTTGTTTCAAGGGTACTTCTGCTCTCGTTGGCATCTTGATTATTGTTCTTTTGCGGTTTTTCTTTGTTTCAAGGGTACTTCTGCTCTTGTTGGCATCTTGGTTATTGTTCTTTTGCACTGCTTGAATTTAGAACCAAAGTGAAAGCCTTGTCTGCAAAGAAATTGCAATCCCTCTGATCCTGTTTGTTATTATTTACATGTTGTCGTTTAAGTATATACTTCAATTTTTGGAAAATTTTGGCCTTTTGATCTTTCAGCAGCTCTTCAAGAGACCAGCTGCCGTTCAGGGCAGCAAGGTTCTTCCTACTGCTCCAAATTTGCAGCAGCTTTTAAAAACTGTACTGCTCAGTCCACACGCTGAGTCTGAGAAGATTTGTAAGCCCCTAAATACCTCTCATCCTCTCTCACTTCATGTATATGCATGCAATGCAGGCTTTTCCCTCATGATTTTCACTCCTGAGCTGTGCATCCTCTCCAGTCTCCTTAACATGTTGATGGCTGAAATCTAAATCTCTGCTCTTGACATGAGTCTTGAGACTCCTGTGTCAATTCTGGAGGCGCAGACCTGCAGAGATCTGCTGAATTATGCTTTTATAACTTTGACCTATGATACATCTGTTCTCTCCTCTTAATAATAAATTATTACTTCAGGTAACTTCTACAATATGCTAGATAGTAGGGGAATATGTGTGTGTGTATGTATGTATATATAGATACACTTATATACACACACACTTATATAGAAGATATTATAAGGGAAGATTGATGACAATGACAGATTTTAATTTGTCAAGCTTATCGGTCCATTTATTTCCAGAATACCCTTGACATTTGTAACTTCATTTGTAACATTCACAGTGTGTAATTAGATGATGCTGTGTCAGCTGGGGCTTGTGACAGGTTTAAGGGGATTGAGTCTGGATTAGTGCACTTGGGTATCTTTATTGAACCTGGGTTTTGACACTTTTGTGCATCAGAGGGTGTCGTTAAGCGCAGGGGGTTTGGCCCCAGAACCTCCAAAATGCAAAGCTTCGTTAGCGGCTGGGCAGCAGGATGGACCCTGCTGGAGCTGGGAACATGGAGCTGCGGCACTGGGTCCCCCTGTCCCCTGACGCTCAAGTAGAGCTGTTTGACTTCCTCTTTTTGTCGATTTTAGAGTCAGATGTGGGAGGACTTTCAAATTATAGCTGATGTTTGGTTTCTTAAACCCTTCTTTAGTCTTCTCTTGATGATCTGCAGCAGGCAACTTCCATTTTCCTTTCAGTCTGTAGCTGCCACAGCAGTGCTGGATGCTGCTGCCGACATGACTGTGTCTCCACGCCCTCACTCCTCAGCCTTTTAAACAGTCCTTAGTACAGAGTCAGTGCTGTTATTTAAAAATAACCCCCCAGACTGGAAGGAAAAAAGATTATAAATACCAGCAGTTACTAAACGTTTTTACAAATGTGTGGGTGGGGTAAAGATGCTTCTTAAAAAAGAGAATGTTTATGGAAATGGTCTAATTGGGTACTTCTGTGTTTTTATTGCCCTGTTCTCTGCAACTTAAAGCATTTCATATTTTAACAAATTTAAGTTGCCAGCTACTGGACGTAACGTATTTTAAGCTGCGCTGTGTTTCAGTAATGAATAAAGGGGTTTGTGTGAGGTGGGTGTCTGAGTTAAAAAGTGGAAAAAACCCCTTTGTTACGCTGACTTGGTCTGCGTCATGCGTTGAAGAATTTTAAAGGAATCTCACGGCCAGTTTGTAGTAAGTTCTTTTGTGGAGACTTCAGAATATTTGAAAACTTTTTCTCGCTGACGTGATCATGAATAGCTTTAAGAGTTCTTTTTTTTTAAGGTTTGGGGATGGGGCATTGCATTCCTTTGAGAGCTTTTCTCGTGACTGAAGTTTGAGAGCGCACTGACAATAGAAGTTCTGCAGAAAACCTTGGAGGCTTGAGTTGCTCTTGCTTTAATAGTACTGCAGTGTATGATAACAGAACATTGTTGCAAGAGCTTGTTCAAATTGGAGAAGCTCGTTTGGGTGCTGTAGAAATTAGGCCTCAATGTACTAACATCGCCTTGTTGTCTTTTTCTAGTTCTTGCAACAATAGCTTTCGCTTTCCTTCTGCTCCCGATGTGCCAGTACTTGACACGGCCTTGTTCACCTCAAAACAAGTAAGGACTTGAGGAGTCTTTTGCTCCTCCTCTTGTATGTTGTATTTATTTATTTTAATGGGAATTCTTTAACGGAGTCTTTGGTTACCAGTATTAATCTCGGGGCTTCAGGGCTGATGTCTGTGCATGTTTTTTGTGCCAACACTGCGTTTTCACTTCGAAACTCGGAAGCACCATTCATGCAAGTCACACAGGCTTGCCAGCCTGGGAAATGTGGTACCACTGCAGGGGAGTAGGTTTCCCAACAGTGGTTTTTAAGAAGTTTGGCTTACTTTGGCTGAGATTTCAGAGTTTGGGATCTGGTATTGGATCTTAGTGTTTGTTAATGCTGGACTATGGATTTTAAGGCCGGCTCTTTCAGAGACTGTAGCAATGCTAATGATAATTACAGTTGCTAATGTCATGTTTTGAAACTTTGTTTTTTTAACCTTGTGGCTGGGGTTCATGTTGCAAAAAGCGCTATCTTAGATGGCAGTAGGAAATAGCCTTCATGGTAACAATTTCAAGAGAGGTGCCAGGATTTACAGGGTTTTTTCCATCTCTGTAGTTCAGGCTATACACACGGTATTTGAATGTGAAGAAAGCTTTTATTTTGTTGCTATTTTGGTACCTATTTGTGGCAAAGGAACTTCCCCTCAGTTGTTCTTGGCATCTTTCATCAGCAGTGGAGCCTTGTTCCAACAGCGTCCATTTTCTGTTCTTTAAATGGAAACCTGCAATCTTCTAGCTGGTGTTTATGTGTTGTTTCTAGGATTTCCTTTGGCTGCTGTGGGCGTTTCACTGCTGCTGAGTTGCTCTCATTTTCTCTGTCTGTGATGCTCGTCCTTATCTGGGTCCTGACCGGGCACTGGCTCCTTATGGATGGTGAGTATGTGAATTAAGGGGTTTTCCTACTGGTTTGTGCCTGTTCTGACACATCCCGTTGCCTGGTGATGATTGGTGAACTTTGCCAATATTAGCGGCTTGCTGAGGTGTAATATTGTGTGGTAGACTCCCTGCAAACAACCGTGTCAGGAAAGTGCCGGGGTAGTGTTTGAGGCGCCTGTTTTTCTGGTTTGTAAAAGCTCCCAAGGAAAGAAGTGCCAGAACCCTCATAAAAGATCGGGTGCATCTGTGTGGTGTAGGGTGAATCTTTAACTTAAAAAGGATGTGTGGAGACAGTGGTTGTTTACGAATCATCCCTTGGTCTTAGCAATCTGGTTAATTTTTGCCTTGCATCTTGTTTTTTGGTTCATGTGATCAAATACTTTGTTGTGACACAGTTCACAGTAGCTGGTTGTCTTTGATGTCTTTGATGCGTGCCAGTGAGGATGGGCGAGATGGGTGAAGCTGGCAGGCATCCAGCTGGCTTGAAGGTATGATTCAATTTTTTTCCCTGCTGGTTGAACTGAATTCACAGCTCACTGTTCCGAAAAGGAGCTTTCCTCCTCCCCTCCCGCCTTCCAAATCTCTTGTGCTAGCTCTGGCACTCATTTAATCACATGGTGAACTGATTCAGCTCACTAGAATGGCAGCGTCCTTTTTTGTTGTCAGGCTATTTTGCTGCTGCTGCAGTGAGATGAATTGGATCATTGTGCAGTCAGGTATGTGCTAAATTTGGCAAAAGGTGAGGGGCAGCATGATGGGATCTGAGAGGATGGAGTGGCTCTGATAGCAAAGGGATGGAGGGAGAGCCAGGTGCAGGACCCCCGCTTTTCAGCAGCTAAATTGGCTTAGGGCATCTGGTGAAATGACACCCTGAGGTTGTGATTGCTTGAGGAAAAACAGCTGGGGCAACATCACCTGCTCTTGAAATACTGTGTTGCAATAAAAAACGTACATCCCATCAGCTTTCCAGCTCCTCCTCAATGAGATGGCAGCGGCAGCAAGTCCTTAGCACTGAAACCTGCCCTGACACCTTGGTTATGTCCTTTGTGTACAGCTGTTAGGTCACCTTCGTGCTTTTCGGTGCATTTAGAAGGTCCAGTTGTTGTGTGTTAGGGAAAACCTTTTAAAGTACTGAGGTACTAAATGAAGAAGTGCAGGTGATGTTTGTTTTGTGTTAAGCAGAGTAGCCCATCATGAAATCAAGGCTGATTTTTGATCTGCAGTAGCTACAAAGCTAAATGGAGTGTCAGGTGTGGATTTTGACACAACCTGAAGAGACTTGTCCACGCTGAGATATCGACAGAAGCATTTAGCTGTTTCTGTGAGCACTGCAGTCTGAAATAGTGGGCTTGGAGGTAATTAACCAGCAGAAGCACTGACCTCTGGCTGCAGAGTGGTTTCTGGGGTTTATTTCTGGCGGTGGTTGTTTATGATTTACTGAATTGCATTGATACTGTCTAGCTTTGGAGTATTTCTGTGCTTAATATTAAGGGAGCTTAAACTATACAGGTAAGCCTCCTGTTGTTTGTTCAAATCCAATTAAATCAACGTTTGTCAGCGAGGTTGTACAGGGAAACATTTACTGGCCTTCGTCAGGGAAGCAGCCTCGTACTATACTGCTGCAAGCGGCATCGCCTAATTTCTGCCTTTACCCTTTGCTCCCCTGTAACTGAACACTTGGGACCCCAGTTAATCTTGTTTGGAGGGAAGCATGGGCTGTAAGAGCTGCTGGGTAATGTATGCAAGTGGAGCACTCGCTGGTCTTTAAGCCAGCGCCTGGCAGCTGCTGGGCGTGCTGGGGTCTGACTCCTCCTCCCGTGCGGGGCGAAGATTTTCTGTTTCGCTGTCGGCAGAAAGTGGAACAGATGTCATGGACACGCTTCACAGAACCTGGGCCAGAGGATGGAGGGAGTGCATCTCGATTTCTGTGTGTGCAGCTTGTTGTGCAGCTGATTCTCTCTTTGTGAGAGAGTATTTGCTTCAGAGCTGAGTAAAAAGGAGGAGAAACACTTCCTGGTAATTTCCAATCCTTACAAAATTGAGGTATGGCAGTTCCTGCCAGCAGAGTCTTCATTGCTTAAATACTACAGTTCCCCCACCTGCACAGTAGTTGGTTGAACTGTGTCTGCAGCCAGGGACGTTTCACAGGGTTCACGAGCAGGCGTTGTCTCCGGGGGGTTGTTGGCATGTGATGATGTACACATCGATAGGTCTCGAAATGCTTATTTCTCAGAGCAGACTCATGACAGAATCGTCACGGATGGTCGCTGTCCCCTGCTAAAGCCTGGTTAAAAGCTTTCGTGAAGAGTGGAGCTAGCTGGAGATGTACCATGGGAACGCTGCAGACGTGTGCGGTGCCTGTCTGTAGCCACAGAGTGAACTGGGGGCTGCTGCAGACCTTGACTGCTGCGGTGGTTGGGCAGAGCTGCTTCACGTGTTCTTATTGCCACCCTTTGAAAATACTCTTGGAGAGTTTTATGGAAACGTGATTAGATCAGAACTTCAGTACCTGTTTCTTTCAAAGGTCGACTGGTGGCCTGCGGGGAGGCCAGCTTGCATAATGCTTTGTAAACCAGCGACCACACCACCAGCACCTCGGTGGTTTCATCTCTTATGGGCACAGTAGTGCAGTAAAGCTGCAAAATACACTGTATCCAGAGAGTCTAATCACAGCTGCAAGAATATTCTTAATCCTCAGAATATCCTTATTCCATAGGGAGTGCTCGCAGGGCTCTGAAGTGAATTCATGCTTGTTAATTGAATGTTAACTCTTTCAGATCTTATTCACAGAATCACAATATGTCAGGAGTTGGAAGGGACTCAAAAGCTC
>NW_010161568.1:0-29810 GCF_000695765.1 Mesitornis unicolor | reverse complement strand
AATAGTGACATACTGGATCTGCACATGTTCACATAAATCGTTAAATTTAAACTCTACAGTAGAGTCTCTTTTCGTCACACTTACCAGAAATGTATATGCCTACATGCAAACACACACAACCACACAATGAAGAGACCCAACACGCTCTCTCTTTCAGAAGTTCTGTACACAGCCCTGTACATTCAACATAATGAACTATAAATATATGTTTTACTGAGGCTTCCAACTTTTCCCAACCTCCAGTCCACCAAGAGAGGTTATATCATTTTTTTACTCTGTGGGCTAGGTGATTTCAGGCCATCCATATGTGCCTGGATGAAAGATGTTCCCTCTGAGTCAGCACCGTGCTGCTACAGCATTTTGCAAGGGGTTTACTCCTGCTGCCAAAGCCAGGTAAAATGTCCTGGCTGTCTGGGGCTGTCTGAGTGCTGAGTCGAGGCAGCTGTCTTCATCTGATGGGTCTGGGAATGATGGCTCTGAATATCAAACTCTGGGTGTTTTAAACACTGACTTGGCATGTGGAAGTGGAGCGACTTTTGCAAAAGAAGGATGTACCTACTGTACTTGGTTTCATCCCAGTCAAAAATGCCTGCCAAGCTGACCAAAACTGAATGCTGGTGAAATGCAGGCATTCATGACTTGTCTCCGTCTGAACTTTGAATCTTATGGAACCACATCATGACTGAACACTGGAGGTGGGAATATCACTTGGGTCCTTAGTGAGAAGAATAGACCAGGCTTGGGGTTCAGAAGATCTCAGCTGAGCTCTCAGACCCAAGTAGATGGGATAAATCGTTTAATCACAGCAATCAATGTGATAATTCTCCCTTATTTGTACACAGGGTTAGCTCAGAAATATTGATACTCTCTATAAGGGAAGTGCGCTCTTGAATAACTTAACACCATGATGATGGAGACAATATAAGATCTGGTTTTTTGTGTTAGCATTAAGGGCATGTTTTTTTCTGTTCACATATATGGATGTTTATGCAAAAAAGTCAAGTTCACAGTGGAAATTTCCTTTCAGACCACCTTAGTAAGTGCTGGTAACAGGAAATTTGTTACCCTTCCTACTAGAGTTTGGGTTGCTCCTGCATAATATTCAGAAAAATCATTTCTCGGGAGTGAAATGGACTGTTTGGTGTGCTGAAAATAAAACCAGTAACCTCAATTCAAGACTAGCAAAAATAATCTCAGACTATGGTGTTGTTTCTTTCAGTTATAACCTTAGTAGGGAAGTGAAGAAAAATTAGATAGGAATAGACTGCTTATTTTTGTATGGAACAGCAAATATTTAACAGCCCAGTTCCTAAGAAGGTTAATGTGAAATGCATCAAAAGCTGTGGGAATAAGATCACAAACCTGTAATTCCCCTAAGTAGGAGTCCCTTCATTGGTGTATCACAGAATCAGGAGAGAAGGGAACCAGGCTGACCAGAGAGGCTGTGGAGTCTCCTTCTCTGGAGACATTCAAAACCCATATAGGCATGTTCCCATGTGATCTTCTCTAGGTGATCCTGCTGTAGAATGGGAGCTGGAATGCATGATCTTCAGAGGTCCCTTCCAACTCCAACCATGCTGTGATTCTGTGAAGGTCTTATCATATTTTGCTGTTTTTATTTTGGGTTATATGGGGCAGTCGGCAGGTTCCTGTCTGAAGCCATTCTAAAAATACACAGAAAACAAACACACCTCCACATTTACTTTATTAACCAGGAAGTGAGAAACAGGACACCAAATTCAGATCCCTCCCTAAAGCAACCTTCAGCCCAAAAACACTCCTCCTAGCAACTGTTCTCACCTGTTTTCTATCCAGGCATCATAAATTAGTACTTTTTATAGGGATTCATGGAGAACTTCCAACTGGGTACGGCTGGTAGCAGAGTAGGGCGCGTCACGCCATGCCACGCCACAGCACAGCGCAGCAAGGCATATCCCTGTGCTGAGGAGTTTTTCTCTTTATTGACACAGACATTAAAGCAAATGCAAATCAGGTCCTCAAAGTTCAAGGGCATGTGTCACCAAACTGAGGTCTCAGAGCTCATCTCTCCGTCTTCTGCTCCATCCGTGTTCCTTACAGCCAGATTGGTGAACAGCAATAGCTATGCTTAGGCAGCAGCGCTGAGGCTGACATGTGTCTCTCAAGATGAAGAATAATCCCTACGCTGGACTCTCTCCAGCAGTTCCCTGTCCTTCTTGAACTGAGGGGCCCAGAACTGGACACAATATTCCAGATGCGGTCTCACCAGGAGAAAAAAGACTCCAAATTCAGATCCCTCCCTAAAGCAACCTTCAGCCCAAAATCTCTCCTCCTAGCAACTGTTCTCACCTGTTTGCTATCCAGGCATCATAAATTAGTACTTTTTATAGGGATTCATGGAGAACTTCCAACTGGGTACAGCTGGTAGCAGAGCAGGGCGCGTCATGCTACGCCACACCACACCACATCACGTCATGCTACAGCACAGCACAGCAAGGCATATCCCTGTGCTGAGATAGGGATTCATGGAGAACTTCCAACTGGGTACGGCTGGTAGCAGAGTAGGGCGCGTCACGCCATGCCACGCCACAGCACAGCGCAGCAAGGCATATCCCTGTGCTGAGGAGTTTTTCTCTTTATTGACACAGACATTAAAGCAAATGCAAATCAGGTCCTCAAAGTTCAAGGGCATGTGGCACCAAACTGAGGTCTCAGAGCTCATCTCTCTGTCTTCTGCTCCATCCGTGTTCCTCACAGCCAGATTGGTGAACAGCAATAGCTACACTTAGGCAGCAGGGCTGAGGCTGACAGGTGTCTCTCAAGATGAAGAATAATCAGCTGGGGGGAGCCACACCGTATTGGGGAATCCTAAATCCCAGCCTTTGAGGATGTTCTGATTTAAATCAACTTCTTACAGCTATTCACATTTCCTCAAGACCTTCAAATGCCCTGTACAGGGAGATTTAATAAGGGTAAATCTTGCTAGGGGAAAGGTAGGTGCAGCACAGCCTCTTCCCAGACTCTTCTGCTGAGACAGTGTTCAGGGAGTCATGAAAGTGCCTCCAGGTGCATTTCTTGAGGAGCGGATGGGAGAAGTTGCAGCTCTGCACCTGCAGTTATTTGTTTTAAGTATGTTTCAATTTCCATTTAACGGGGAAGAAAACATCCTGCTATTATTCAAATTTGCCTTTGACTGCCTTTTTTTCTTCAAAAGATAAGCAGTAAATGAAAATACAAGATATCCGATGTGAACAAAATGATACCACATCCTGAAAAGTCAAAAGCAACAAAATATTTTCCCTGCACAGCTCTTGCTATGGACACCAGTTCTGATCTCAGCTTTGCAGGAATGTTACACCACTGGACTGGTCCAATCCAGGCACTTTTTTAACTACCTGTATTCGTGTCAGTCAGATGTAGTTAAAAGCTTGCAAAAAGTGTGAGCAAAATCAGATTTTGCACCTGAAGGATTAGCATGACCTTGAGGCTGGGTTGCTTCTGCGATAGGAAATGGAAGGGAAAAGCTAGGGACAGAGGAGGGTTGTGGAGCCATTGGGAGAGCCCAGCATAGCAGGGATAGCAAAGGGGTTGGGGGATGCTCCTAATGGAGGAGAATAGGAGAGAAAGCAGAGGGGTGTGTGGGAGTACTTACAGCAGTTATGCAAGAAACTTGTACCACTCACACCAGGCTCTACCTTGGGTGCAACAAAAAACAGCTCAACTTGCCAGCTCTTTAGCATGGCAAAAGTCTGTGTTGAGAAGCATAAATATTTCGCTGCTGTAGAAAATTGTACTCTCCATAGGGAACTGTGTCTGAATGAAGTAACACTACTGTTTGGGATGAGTTTAGAGTTGCTGTAATGTTTTTATATCCCAAAGTAGGATCTCTGTGTCATATTGTCCTATGCCCTTTGGATTACCCTCGGCATGTCTAGTCTTTATCATTTTCCCTTGAACATCTACCACTGTCAGAGACGGGATGCAGAGCCAGGTGGACCATTGGTTTGTCCAGTCTGTCTGTCCTACTCTCTATTATGCATTGTACACTGACTTGGAATGATTTACACAGTCATTCCCATGCTTTACAGCCTTGTAAATTGGCCTTAATGCCATTCCTGTAGCTCTGCTGGGGAAAGCCCTTTGCAGTTTAACTGGAGTACTCCTGTCACAGAAAGGAAAGGAGAAAAGGCTCTTTGTGGCTAATGTCTAGATTGGTGTAACAAGAATCTCTCTGAGTTTTGCAATAAAAGCTAAGAGGCGCATTTTCGGAAGACAGTTGCTCTGAGCTCACCCAGCAGAACGAATTTTAACAATCACTTGACAAAATCTCCTAAATTGAATTTCAGATTAAAAACCTCATGGAAATTAAACTGATAATCCATGCATTAAAAACAAAGTAAATCAAACTACTTGAGAAGCACTTTTTAAAGAGGAAATCACAGCCCTACATCTCTAATCTGTGAGCTATTGACACGCTGGTGCAGCAGAGCTGCAAGACCTTCCGATTTCAAAGCAATTCTCTGTTCTCCAACTCCTTGTCTGTAATAGCAATTTCATCTCTGGCTTGTCCACACAGAGATGTTTGGGAAAATAAATCCGTGCCAACAGAAATCAGAATAGACTCACCACATCCTGTCGCAAAGTTTAGAGCCTGTTCTGAGTTTGCTGTGCATCTACTTGGATCACTGTGCTCTGTGAAACCCCTCCAGTCTAAAGGTTTTTCTATTAAACCTGCTGGAATTGGATTCACTGTAGAAAACTTGCCTTGTTGTATAAGACCCCTCTCACAAGAGTCTCTAAGTGCCTGCAGGGTTCAAACTAATATTTCCTTCAGTTTAAATATGTTCTGGTTAAGGAGAGGACAGGTTTCAATAGGCTGCAGGGTGATACAGTCTCTGTAATAGTTCCAAATTATATTACTTGAAAATTGAGTAGGGCAGAGAAAGATCAATCTGTTCAAAATGGATTTGACAGTTTTAAAATTAATTTGAGTTCAAATTGAAACCGAAAAGACTCTAATGTTGGTGTAACTCTGCCAGAAGTTATAGGGAACCTGACAAGCTGCCCACAATTTCTAGACTAGGGAACCTCGAAATATCCACCCACAGCGTAATTCCTGGAGATGTCTGTCCAAAAACCATGGGGCATGGAAGACTTGGCACACAGTATGGATGCAAGGACAACCAGTGGCTGAGCTGATGAAATACAATCTGTTTTATCTTCCCAGGTGCTTTCCTCACATCAAAGACATGGGCATTTTCCCTCCACATTCCCACCAGGGGAGACAGTACAATATTCTGGAGCAGCCCAATTCAAGACAAACTGCAGCTAAACCTAAGTTAGTAAATAAGGATGCTCACATGCCTGAAGTTTACCAGCACTGTCCTAGACTGGTAGTGTCATGTCATTCCCTTTACTTGCAAATTTATTTTACCTTGACTGTTTAACCAGGACACAGTATTTTCTCTGTCTTCTGCAAGCCCTGAAAACTCTCTCACTCCTTCTTGTGTGGTAGGAATATGAGCTGGGAACATGAGGAATCTGCCTTTGTCTGCTTTCCAACTTTGTAATAACATGTGATTTATAGAAACATAGAATGGTTTGAGTTGGAAGGGACCTTGAAGATCATCCAGTCCAACCTCTGCCATGGGCAGGGACACCTCCCACCAGACCAGGTTCCTCAAAGCCCTGTCCAACCTGGCCTTGAACACCTCCAGGGAGGAGGTGTCCACAACTTCCCCGGGCAACCTGTGCCAGAGTCTCAGCACCCTCATAATGAAGAATTTCTTCCTAAAGTCTAATCTACATCCACTCCTTTCCAATTTAAAGCCATTCTCCCTCATCCTATCACTACATGCCCTTGTAAAAAGTCCCTTCCCGGCTTCCCTGTAGCCCCCATTCAGGTACTGGAAGGCTGCTATAGGGTCTCTCTGTAGTCTTCTCTTCTCCAGACTGAACAACCCCAATTCTCTCAGCCTGTCTTCATAGGAGAGTTGCTCCAGCCCCCGACCATGTTCGTGGCTTCCTCTGGACTCCAAAGGTAACTTCTACTCTCTCAGAGGCTCTGCTTTCCCCTTTAACCTTCCTAGGACTGCTGTCTTCTAAAGATTAAGGTGTTTCATGCATTTCAGAATGTCCTGGTGAGAGATGGCAGAGAAGTGGACTTGCCAGTTGAGCTGCTGTATTTGGTCACATTATGCTTTGCATTGCTCACTAAGTATGGTTCAATGGTCTGTTAAAATTAATTTCATATTAATTGTTTTAAAACCAACAGCATCCTATGCTGCTTTGGGTGAGCAATTGCCTTTCTCTGCTGGGAAATAATTTTTGGCATTTCATTTGGAAAAAAGTAATTAACTGCACGGGTATGCTTAGTTGAGTAAGTCATTACAATCTCTGACTTATGCAAATGAGATTGTTGAAGTATAATTCCAACTGAGACAACTCCACACATACATAAACTTCTAATTTGCACAGTCCAGCAGAATATTTGTGTGCAAATAAAAGCCATTCATGGGTTAATTTATAGATCTCAGTTGCATAATCAATTTTCAAGGAGCAGAGAGCTTGCGATGCAGCAGAGCCGTTCCGTGAGTTCCCAAGGATCCTTCTTGGCACATCATTTGATAGCTAACATGATGTATCCACTGGTTCAGACATCCCTGTGCTCATTTTACAGCTGCTGTAGCATGAAACATGCATCCAGGGTCACCCTGTTCATATTCTGCCTGCTTTAATTATGATGTTTACTATGGGTGTTATGAAGACAGGTGGCCATGCTCATGGATTTTAGCAATTTATTACCGGGTTCTAAGTAACTGTTCTGAACCAGTTTGTTCCAGCAAGTTCAAACTTTGTAAGTATGTATTATTAATTTATTTTCTCCTTTTTTTGTCTTCTTCCTACAGCATGTGGCTTTTTCTCTCCTGGAACATAACATTATTATGTAATTTGCTTGGCCAGTTTAAAATAAAGAGATGGATGCAAAGGATAAATATGCACAAGGAAAGATCTAGGGAAATACTTTTTCCATAACAAATTAATTACTTGCCCCAGATCCCCTCATTTATCTTGAAACTACTTGAGGACTTGGAGAAAAGAATTTTTTGGGGACATATTCCAAAAACAAGAGAACAGATGTTCCTTCTTTGTTGTCCACAACTGGTGCTGTATAGACTCAGCATTAGGTCAGATGATTCCCTTTTTGTTTCCTATTTGGAAGAATTATATTTTATAATGAGGGCCTGAGTTAAACCAAGGGTCTAACGTCTCTGGAGAAATCCCTGAGTTTGTAAAATCCTCTGCTGTAGGACAAAAGAGGGTTGCTGTAGGACAAAAGAGGGTTTCCATAGGATTTGATGTATCGTCCTCTGGGGTGGTGATTTGATGGGTGATTTAATAATCTTCTGCCTACAGTGTAATCAGGAGCTTGCATCCATCTTATCCTCGTGATTGATGAACATAATTCTGAATACAAGAAGGGATGAGCCCTTGGACAGAGGAGGTGGAAAGATGGGGAGTGAGGGAATTGTGGATGGCAGTGACCGAAGCTCAGATATCTCCCCGAGAGAGCCAGTCTCCTCTGACAAGCCTGATTAAAGGAGAAACGGTTTTGGAAGCATGGGGTCAGTGGCTCTGACCAAGCTGTTACTTCATTTAGAGAGCCAGCTGATCTGCACCTTGCACTGAGGCTCTCGTAACAGTCGAGAGCTGTTAACAAGAGATGCTTAATCGTCTTTGCCTGACAGGGAGCTGCCAAGTGGCTTGGCAGCTTAGAAAGCCTTTCTGCGCTCCCAGAAAGACAGATCTTTGCAGATGCTGAGGTTTCACAAGAAGCAGCCGTTCCCAGCAGAGTCAACAGACTTGATTTTCAATTTGTGCTTCTTTTTGAACACAGAAAACCATCTGCCTTATGCATATAGACCAGGTCCACAAATTATTGGATCAGAATTAACACATGAGGTCATCCAAATCTGTAACAGCTCTGAATTGCTCAGGTTTAGGTAAATGAAAGTGGGAAAAATAAACAATAAGAGTAAACCCATCCTCTGATACTGACTGTGACTATTTTCCTCTGCCTTCCTCTGAGAGTTGAGGGGTCCAACATTTGCAGAAGGTCTTAGGGGTGAGAGCCCATGTCCAGAGCAAGGATTTCTCGGCAGTTAAGAGCTATACCCTAATTACTGAATCATAGAATAATAGAATAGTTTGTGCTGGAAGGGACCATAAAGGTTATCTTGTCCAGCTGCCCTCTGCAATAAGCAAGGACATCTTCAACCAGATCATGTTGCTCAGAGCTCCATCCAACCTGATCTTGAATGTTTCCAGGGATGGGGAATCTGCCACCATTCTGGTCAACCTGTTCCCATATTTCTTCCTTATATATAGTCTAGATCTATTCTATCTTCTATTTTAAAACCAATATCCCTTGTCCTATCACTACAGGCCCTATTAAAAAGTCTGTCCACATCTTATAAGCCCCTTTTAAGTATTGAAAGGCCACAGAACTGTCATATGGAATTCCATTTATTTTGTTTTATTTTATTTTATTTTAATGTGTAGGGTAAACATACACCTGAAGAAGAAGACATCTGCAGTATGAGTCTCTGCTCCCAGGAACATGATATGTTTCTCTTGGTAAAACCATCCCAGCTTAATTAGCACATTTTCAGTACCAGAGAATCAACTATGTCTTACTGATGGTTGCAAATGACTTAGCAAAGAGGAAGAAACAGAACAGCATTTGTATGTGACCTTGGTCTTACCATTTCTCTCCTGTCTCTCTGAGGGTGTGAGGTTTGGGGAGGGAACCCCGCACAATTCCAGTTACAAACTGGAACACAGGAGGTTCCACTTAAATTTGAGAAGAAACTTCTTCTCAGTGAGGGTGACAGAGCACTGGAACAGGCTGCCCAGAGAGGTTGTGGAGTCTCCTTCTCTGGAGACATTCAAAACCCGCCTGGACGCCTTCCTGTGTAACCTCATCTGGGTGTTCCTGCTCTGGCAGGGGGATTGGACTGGATGAGCTTTTGAGGTCCCTTCCAATCCCTAACGTTCTGTGATTCTGTGATTCTGTGACAATGAGACCCTTTCTCAGCTTGGGTAGGGCCTGGGTATGTGACTCCTGTGAGGCTTGTGTGTTCTTCTCTCAAACAAAGAGAGAGAAAAAATGTTAAGTATGTTAAGTAGAATTTGTTGCTGGCAATTCCTCGAAGCACAGCAGCTGGTTTCACCTTAGTTAGTTCCCTAATGAGAGCTTTTCAACTCCATTTCAGGGGCAAAAAAAAAAAAGTTGTTTCTTTGAAACAGAAATGTTGTTGCAAGGTCAAGCTGAGATTGTTGCTGCTTTAATAAACACCTCAAATTGTCTCTGATTAATTCTAAATAAATTTTGTATGTGATAAGTGATTTCAAGCAAGTCTGGTTGACACATTGAGCTGATTGAGATTAAGGGGAGAAAAAGACGAACAATGAGGTGAGATTAGAAACTCTTTGTCTCACAGATCAGGACCCTGGAGCAGAAGGATGACACAATCATTTGTCATGTACTGCAGGTGAGAGGAATGAACAAGGGTTTGCAAGGAGATGGCCAGAGATCTGGAATGTAGCTGAGCTGCTCAGTCGACAAAGTCAGTACAAGCCATGAGAAAAGCATACAGGGGGGGCAGCATGAAGCTTCTTTGTGCTCATGGGAATGGGAAAAGCATGGCATAGGAAAAGCAGTGAAAATAAGTGGTTCAAGTGAGTCATGGGATGTCTGCAATTGTATTTGTAATTTTAGCTTGAAGCTGAATTTGTAATTGTATTGTAATTTTAGCTTGGAGCAGAGGAGACTGAGGGGTGAGCTCATTCATGTTTATCAATTTGTAAAGGGCAAGTGTCAGGAGGAAGGAGCCAGGCTCTGCTCTGTGATGTCCAACGTCAGGACAAGGGGCAATGGGAGCAAGCTGGAGCATAGGAGGTTCAGCCTGAACATGAGGAAAAACTTTACTGTGAGGGTTACAGAGCACTGAACAGGCTGCCCAGAGAGGTTGTGGAGTCTCCTTCTCTGCAGACATTCAAAACCTGCCTGGACGTGTTCCTGTGTGACCTGGTCTGGGTGATCCTGCTCTGGCAAGGGGGTTGGACTGGATGAGCTTTCGAGGTCCCTTCCAACTCTTCATATTCTGTGATTCTACGATTCTGTGATTCTGTATAGTAGGAAGGAACAACCAACTTTTAGTGTGGAGCTGATTTGTGGGACCCACTGGTGTTAAGTTCTCCTTGGTTTAGTACTGGGGGTTTAGTATTTCTCAGACAGAAAAATGTTTTGACTCCAGGAAGAGTCATGGGACTACAAGACAAATAACATTCAGTGTCCTGGTTTTCTTGCCTGGCATGCAGTAAAAGGATTGCAACAAGACCAACCATGGCAATGCAACATGAGAAACAAGAGGCCCTTCCAACACTCCTGAAAGTCCAGGCAAGGACCATGGTGGGGGTACTCCCTCTCTCTCCATCATGCATTGTTAAATCAAGCCGTCAGTACAGCACAGATCTCTCATTTGAGTTAAAAAATTTTAAAAAATCCTGACAGAAGAAGAGTACTCTAATGGAGACCCACATGGTCAAAACCCACTGGTATCCTTTAGACATACTCATCAGAGCCAAAAACATTATAGAGGATGACGGAACTGAGGAGCAGCTATTAAATGGCATAAAAGAAAAGCAGACAGATGGAGTCAAAGTGGAAATACTCAAAAGGCTGAGGAAAAGAATGCTGCTGCTTAGAATATTTAAAATAGTCCAGATATATACTAGAAAATGGCTGCAGAGAATGAGTCTCTGCTGCTTCTCTGGTCTTAGTGTCCTAGAATTTTTTTCCAGCTCAGATAGCAAAGATTTTTGCATATTCAGGACTTTTTCCTTCTGTGACACAACAGAAACAGGGCTTTGTTCAAAATCTATAAATTTATTTTAATCTAGTAAAATTATATAACTATGTATTCCCCTCCCCCATTAAAAAAACAATAAAAATTACAACAGCTTAGTTTTCATGACTGTCTTAATTAGACCTTTGCCTATTAACTGAAACACTACAGGAATTCAAATCATCCCCATTAACAGGTGAGGAATGTTTGCTAATGACCCCCACGTTGGGTCTTATATGAAAAATTCTTATGAAAATTTATTACTCTCTATAAAAGCAATGACTTATTCAGAAGTAGGAGATGATATTGTGTGCAGGCAGGGAGGGGGCCTGGATGAAGTTGCTGGGACTGGTACATTTGCAAATCGGCTCTTCAGGGCAACATAAATAAATACAGCAGAACTCTGAAGAAAATAAAGTAGCATGAATCATAAATCAAAGCAATGTAGTGGAGCTGCAGAGGACATTGCAAATAGATAGGATAACAGAAGGAAATATTGGCTCAGGCATAAATAGCTCTTAATAAATCATCAGTCAACGGGAGCAGGGCAGCAGCATCCTAACTGAAGATAATGACAGCTGGAAACATCTTGCTGGTGTTTGTGCGTTCACTGCATACACAGTCTGTAGATCCAGGAACATGCTGGAAAGGTCTCTGAGCCCTTCTGCATTTAACAGGAACATCGCTGGCCTGAAACTAGGCTGAATAGAAGTCCGTCTCTGGGGTGACTGCTGACTGCTTTGTCTTGAGAAGACTTTTAAAGCCTTCCGCCATCTACTATGTCAACTCACTTAGCTTAAGCTCCAGCTGCAGTATTTTAGGGCTCTGTTTCTCAAGCCAGGACCTTTTATAATAGTACTTGCTATGCAGTGTTTCGTGGGCCATAGTTTTTCACACCAATTCAGAAGTATCAGAGGTAATCTGAATATAGACCGTAAACCCTGAAGCTGTTTCTGTGTTTCCTCGATTCTGCTGAATGTGATACGATTGCGTGACACAGCCACAGATCAGGCTCATTGCTGCCACCATTTCAGTGCTGCTAACTAAGACTAGGATTACATACTTCTTTTCTGAGGATGCTTCAGCTACCAGGAGAATTCACACCACAGGAGTTGGTGGGAGCTTCCTCCAAATTTGCCATCAGGAAGCATTGTCTGCTCTTAGAGGAAAATCAATCTAAGCCCAAAGTGTAAAGTCCCGAAGAGGCAGCTATCTTAGTGATCGCAGTTTCCTCACCATGTATGTTCCCTCAGAGGTCATAAAGACATAGCCCATGTTATCTTGGAGCAAGCTAAGTGAAGGAGAACTTATACCTAGACTGTGATGATTGCTGACCTCAAAGCTTATCTCAGCTTTCGGTTTCAGTTTTCTCAGGGGAATCCAACCATGAAATATCCAGGGTAGGAAGCAAGAGTGAGAAAAAAGCATGACATGACATGTAATAAGACATAAGTTCTGCATTGTGAGTCTTTTTTAGAGGGAGTTGCCAGTGGACATCTATGTCCTAGACGAGGCAGGTGGTCAGAGTAGTTGACTACACTGGGTCCTCTGCTCCACAAGTTAATAAGCTGGTGTTGTTTCTATTCTGTAGATAAAACACGTGTGAGATGGAAGGAAGAGAGGAAAAGAAGATGCATGTCATTTTGCAATCAGTTGAGTAGAATAAAAAGGAAATACAGATTAAAACTCCCGTACTCTGAATTTTATCTGCCTTTGGTAGAGCTGTCAGTTTTAAGAGCTTTGTTGCTTAACAAAAATGATAAGGTAGGCCATGAATTTTAATAAAACAAACAACAGCACTAGGACTGATTGGATTGCTTCGACATTTCATTTTGTCCGCTAACCTTGAAAAAAACAGTGTGGGGATTAATATGTAAATGCATTTTCAACCCTGGCTGTGAATATGGTGACATTGTAACAGAAAGCAATAGAAAAGTTACCGCTGATTAATAGCTTCAGTCGTTCAGCTGGTTGGCCTATTTAGAAAAACATTAGCCTGTGAAAAGGTTACTTACTACCATGTTCACTGTGTTTTATGACCCCAAACGCAAATGTATGTTTAAATGTCTATAAGCCATTCATCACCCAGAGCAAATCCCAGTGTTTCATTTTAGAATACCAAAGTTCCTAAAGTAAGTAAATAAAACAGGGCAGTCAAGGTAAGAAGTGATTGGGTCTGACAGTGTTAAAAAGGGTATTAGGTCACTGTTGGTCTGCCTGGGAGTTGTACTTGTAGGCTAATTGGCACTAACTAACATTGATAGGGGTCCCCTGAAGCTTGCAGGCGCCAAACTGGAGAAGCTGGAGAGTTGATGCCTTTTTCTGAAGCCACTCCTAAATATTCAACTCAAAGCTTTATAGTGACTAGAAGGATACAGGCACATGAGCGGGGCAGTGCAGTCCTTGGGACAGTGAAACAGCCATGGCAATGTACTCTGTCAAGATTAGTGCCACGAAAAGACATGCTGGACACCATGGGGTAGGATCAGTATGGATAGGAGGGACTTTTCCTCTATGAACCCCTCCATTGCCCTGGCAGCATAAGGAACTGACTGCTCATATTCGTGCCTTTGCAAGGTGCATGTTATATTGGACTTGAGCAATGGCACATCTCCTCTCTTGCTCTCTGAGTCTGGAATATATTTTGGTTTGAGGTACAAGACTGACCCATCTCATGTTTGTGAACAAAGATTCTGGGTGATCTTGCATAACCTAGGGGTAGTAGGTCAACTTCTGGTGGTTTTGGGTTGGCTGATTTCTGTATCTCCTAGATAATGAGGGAGCTACTGGGAACTGGATATCCTGGCAGGACACGTTGTGTGAATAAGCTCTATCAGAACCTCACGCCTGTAACTCCTGCACTTACAGCAATAATCAGTTGTCACAGCTTTACAAGAGTATCCACATTTTTGATTTATACTTCCCAAATGATAGCACATCTATCATTTTCTTGGTGTCAGCTGTTCTGCAGTGATGGATCGCTCCTACTTTAAAAAATACGTATTTCCCAATGTGAACATTTTATTAGAATTCTGGTACCTTAAATTGTCTTTGGCAGTGCTTGTCTCTTTTTGTCCTCAACTGCTTTTAAAGGCTTAGGGTTCTGTGATCCACCTCAGGTGCGCTCACAAAGAGTATCACAGCCTTGAAATAGAAAGTCTGAATAAGCCTGGTAGTCTGGAGAAATTGTATATACCAAGGTAATTCTCATCATTATTATAATGGGAATCAGCATTAGAAAAAAGTGTCAAAATGTTACAGTGAAAACAGAAGATCACTGCCAGGCGGGGAGAGACGTTGTACCCCAGAACCACGTTTGTTAGGTAATAACAGCTGAGGGATGTGACAGGCTTACAGCAGGCATGTGGGAGACTCCAACGCAACTGGAGGTTGGGGCAGGCTGTACGCCAGCTTGTGGCACTAAGACACCGAGCAAAGTGGTGTTGCTGGGGGGCTGGAATGATAACGCAGTCCTGAAGCAACCTGGGCAACTGGCCACCCGTTGGTCATCCTGATAGCAGTGTGGATAAACTTGGCTTTTTAGGGACTGCGAAATGGCTTGATTGCTCTGCTTACTCTCTTTTGGTCAGTTGTTTGGATTACTTTGCAGCTGCTGAATTTATAGGAAGATTTTCTGCTTTCCAGAGGAGTACATTTATTTCAGAATAAGGTTAGGCTGATGAAAGCCTTATCATGAGGTTGAGATAGGAGCTCAGAGATCAGAATAGGTTTGAGGTCAGACTCATCTGTGCCAACATCCACTTAGGTCTGGTGAGGGTTTCTGTACTTGACTTATCCCTGTGAATGTAATAGGATTGGTGAAAAGAAGAAACAGGTAATGACCCAGGCTTGATCTAAGACAAGCAGGTGGAAATAGTGTAGTGATTAAAGTTCAAAATAATATATGATGATATAAATGGCTCGGCCTTAAGGCTATACACAGCTTGTGGAAAGAAGATCATGACAAGAACTAGTAGATAGTGGTATTACAAGCACTTGTAGGCACCTTTCAGGCAAACTGAACACTTTATTCACTTGAACTGAGTTTTTGGATATGCAGCAAGATAAGAGAAAAGATATCATCTACTGCTGTATTTTTTTAGATTAGTCTAAACCATGGCTTTATGGAAATGGCTCTAATGTTTCCTATTATGTAAAACCATAGCAAGTCTCGGAGTACAAATTTCCTGACTAAATGTGCAACTCTTATTATCTCTAAACACTGCATCACTCAGGCTGGGGATGCTGTGTGAACAGTGAGTGCAGAGACCGTCTCTCACAGAATCATTTTCCCCTTGCTAAAACTATCAGCAAGACATAGCTTTGTGTTGCCTGGGGGGAAGGTTTTGTGCACTGAAGGCAACAGTCAAATAACTCACTGTACCAGAACCCCATCAGGTAAATATGCCCAATTTTATCCCAAGCAGACACAGTGGATGCCTATGTGGAAAGCTGTGTCCCACTTCAGGTCACCTAAGACCTTGTATGGAAAATACATGTCAGCCCTAGTTTCAGCCTGTTTGCTAGGACAAGTGGGAATACTTGCTAGTTTTTGACCTATCTACTGTAAAAAACCAGGAGATCGAGATGTGATATGCTTGCTAATTTTAACAGGAGAGAACAAAAATGAATACTAAATTATTCGTATCTGCAAATTTGCTTTTTGCCTCCCACTACCTTTTCAGCAGTGTAGACAGCTGTCTCCATCACCTACTATTACAGACCTTGAAAAAAGGAAAAAGAAACACCTTCTTGTCAAGCAGAGGTAATGGACAGAGGACTCCTTTCAGTGCAACCCATGTTGGAGGGCTCTTCAGCTCAGGTCTCTTCAGCCTCAAAAAGAGGCAATTAAGAAAGGCTGCAAAAGCAGTCTATAAAACTACCTAGTGGCCCAGAGGAAACAGATAGGGAAAAACTTGCCACAGAATCTCCTAGAATAAAAACTGAGGGCTTGAATGTGGCAAATTTGGAACAAAGAAAATAGATTGGTTGTTCACAAATCCCTATCGAGCTGTGGAGCTCTTTGCTGAAGAGGGCTGTGGATGATACACATTTAGGGGAGTTCACAAAGCAATGAAGCAAACCCATGGAAGAAAAATAATTTAGATCTTTAAAGTTCAAAGAGATCTTATACCGAGATCATTAGAAACTGGGAGAACATCCTAGTATGGAGTACTTATGGGGTTACATGGACCAGGGTTCCAACTTGGTGTGGTGACTCATTTTCTGTGTCACATTACCGAGTGAAGGATCCCTTCTGACATAGTTCTGGTGGACCTGGCGCTAGGTGCTAAGATGGTAGCAGCACATTGAAAGTAACACTTTATTTCTCAACATATATTCACTACAGATAATGATTATTCCCAGACCCATACCTGAAAGCAGAGTCTTGTTTTGCTCTGGGTTGTAGATTTTAATTCTGAGTGTTAGTTTCGCTTTGGATGTCTCATTAGCAGGGTGACATTTTCCTATTAGATGAAAATGTTCAACACAGATTTCCTTGTCTCCACATTGCTGTCATCTTGTCTTTTGTCATCCTGGCTGATGGATCTGTATGTTCTGATCTGTTACCCTTTTATGTAATGCCATTATTATTGTTTTCTCTCTTCCTCTTTCTTTTTTTTGGCAGTAATAAAAAAATAAATAAAAATGAAATATACAAAGTATAAACTGCTTTCATGACTGAATGATTTCCTTGCTGCATTAAGCAATTTCTTTTGTGCCAGCACCTCTCGTGAATGCTCAGGATGTTCTCCTGATGTATTCATGAGAGATACTTTGCCGCTATCACTGCATGCATGGCTGCCTTTTTTCAAACAAGCTCATGATTATTGATATGTGGGATTCTTCTTTTCAGCTTAGTAGCCAGGAGGGGGTGTCCGTGCTTTACAAATCAGCTCTCTTTCAAGGCTCGTGGTAAAACAACTTCAAGCAGTCACTGCACTGTGAAATATTTTGTCACTGTGAAGGGTGCAGAGGGTTGGGAGTGATAGGAGGAGCAGCACCGAGGTGATAGCAGAGGTGGGAACTGTTCCAGTGCTGCAGAAAGAGCGGAGGGAGTTCTACCTTGCAAATGGCCTGAGCTGTAGGAAGTAGCACAAGAGAAGCAAGAGGAGAAAGGGCAAAGGAAAGGGACTACCAGGATGCAGTAGAACACGTTAGATAGATCTTAGTCCAAGGTCAAGTGCAAGGTCCTGCATATGGGTAGGGGCAATCCCAAGCACAAATATAGGCTGGGCGGAGAATGGCTCGAGAGGAGCCCTGAGGAGAAGGACTTGGGGGTGTCGGTCGATGAAAAACTCAACATGAGCCAGCAATGTGGGCTTGCAGCCCAGAAGGTCAACTGCATCCTGGGCTGCATCAAAAGAAGTGTGGCCAGCAGGGCGAGGGAGGGGATTCTGCCCCTCTGTTCTGCTCTGCTCTCATGAGACCCCACCTGGAGCATTGCATCCAGTTCTGGGGCCCTCAATGTAAGAAGGACATGGAGCTGTTGGAGCAAGTCCAGAGGAGGCCACAAAGATGATCAGTGGGCTGGAGCACCTCCCCTACAAGGACTAGCTGAGACAGTTGGGGCTGTTCAGCCTGGAGAAGAGAAGGCTCCAGGGAGACCTCATTGCAGCCTTCCAGTTTCTGAAGGGGTCCCATAGGAAAGCCGAGAAGGGACTTTTTGTAAGGACAGGTACAGATAAGACGGGGAATGGTTTTAAACTGGAAGGGGGTAGATTTAGACCAGATATTAGGAAGCAATTCTTTACTGTGAGGGTGGTGAGACACTGGCACAGGTTGCCCAGGGAAGTTGTGGATGCCCCCTCCCTGGAAGTGTTCAAGTCCAGGCTGGACAGGGCTTTGAGCAGCCTGGGCTGGTGGGAGGTGTCTCTGCCCATGACACGGGGGTTGGACTGGATGATCTTTAAGGTCCTTTCCAACCTGAACCATTCTATATTTCTATGATTTGTGTTGTCCTTGGTCCTCACTTAACATTTGGCCCAATGATCATAGAATCATAGAATGGTTTGGGTTGTAAGGGATCGTTAAAGGTCATCTAATCCAACACTCCTGCAATGAATAGGGACATCTTCAACTAGATCTGGTTGCTCAGTGTCCCATCCAACCTGATCTTGAATGTTTCCAGTGCTGGGGCATCTACAGCCTCTTAGGGCTGTTCAACTGAGATGCCTCAGCTCAGTTTCTATGCAGGTGAGTTTTTGGAGTATTTTTCCCTGAACTTTGTGCTGCATTCAGGTGCTTTCAACAGACTACTCAAGAAATGCCTATGCTCTCAGTTACAAGAACAGATGAGCACTCCCTAACTTTGTGTCTACAGTGTCAGTGTCTCTATCTAAATTGGGCATCCAGGATGAGATTATAATCAATGGAGATCCAGTCAAGAGCTCAAGGTGTTACTTGTCTGACCAGGGTAAGCACCTCTTTTAGATAAGATGAACTATTTAATAAAATCCCTTGACTTTAAAGGGGACTTGCCTAGATGAAGATGCCTCCTGTCAGTGCTGCCTCCTTCCTTTGAGGTTTCCCTCATCAAGATTAAAGTTCAGAAAGCTCTTTAATTTTGTCATCTAAATTGCAGGCATTGCCCTTGAAAATTTTGTCCTATGGACATCAGACTTGTAGTGCTGGTGCTGCCCTTGAACAAAACAGAGTCAGTTGGTTCACACATGGTTCCTGGACTATACAAACAGCACTCTCCAGATACCTGTCATGTAGATCCTTGCACTTCCTCTTTATGGCTAAAATGTGTAGATGTTGTTCAGGAGTTAAAATAATGAGTTCCAGCTTTCAAAATGGGATATCTAGATGGAACTCTAAAATGCTAACTCTCCAATAAGAACTGGGGATTGGACTGGATGATCTTTTGAGGTCCCTTCCAATCCCTAACGTTCTGTGATTCTGTGATTCTGTAATTATGTTTCTAACATGCACCTATGTCTCTAACATGCACCTATGTCTCTGTGTGTGCCCCTAGCCTTTAGGAGCTATGTCTCAGTAATAGTCAGGCTCCTAAATTCAGTCAAGTCCCCTTAAAATGCCTTTAATTTCTCTGTGCCTCAATTTACCATCTGCAAAATGGTATTAATATCCTCAGAAAAACTGGCTATATGCACCAAGAGTCTTCCTTGGATTAATGCACAGAGAAAATCTGGCTCCCTTTCTCCTCTTTTTTTTGTCTGATGAATACAACAAGGAGAGGTATTTCTGGCTCTGTCAAACACTCAATGTATATCCATGAGGAGACTGGAGTTTGAACCTTTCTGGGAGGCAGATGGGGCAATCAGGAGCACCCAAACCAAAGGCCCTGCATGCTCTTCTCCAACCCCCTGTTTCAAGGTGGTGCAGCAGTATGTTTTCCAGAAAATGAAGAGAGGGCCTCTCTCCTCAGGGCAGATGTCCCTGCCAAACCCAAGACACGTGCTGAGCCTTCTCCTGTGTTATGCATTTTGCAAGGAAACTATATAGGATAGAGGTGTGATGCCATAGTACCATTAGCAATACTTCCTCAAAGGGACACAACTTTCTACTCTTGTGAAACAGGGCTCTGCAAGGTAGATGCTGGTTGAATTTCCACTTTTATTGAAAGCAACTTTTCTGTTGGTTTCACAGTAGTGTCCATTTTCCACAGTAGTCTCTCTTTTCTCATGGGAGATAAATCAGCAGAACTCCTAATCTGCTCTTTTCACTGAAAATCCCTTGGAAACTTCCTGACACAAATGTTTTCTACTGTTGTCTCTCATGTAGCTAAATTGGTATGAAAACATCACCCAAAGGCACAGATTCAATCAAGGCTGCAATGCATCAGGCACTGAATATTCACCTGGGGAAAGATGGTCTTTGCTCTGAAGATCTGGCAATGAAGTGAGAGAGGACAGTTATGCCTCATTAGGTTCTTCTTCCTTTTTCTTTTTAGATAAGCAACCTGCTGTTAACAAAAACAGTCTTCTGTGGAAAAATCAGTTCAGAAGAGGATGAAAATGTCATACCAGAAGAGTTGTGTCACCTTGGAAAATACAGTCATTGACATGAAATGGAAGAGTAACAGGGCTGAGAGTGAACTGGTGCATTTGGGAAAATAATAAAAATAACGTGTCCTCTAATACCAGGGCTCATCCATTGGAACTATCAGAGGAAATGAGAAGGAAGGAAGACATGCTTAGCACTTCAGTGAGCAGAGCAAAATAACTGGAACCTCTTATGAGAAGAAACCACGGGCAGTTTGCAAACATGTAGCTAAGAGGACACTTTTAAAAACAGCAGAATTTTTTGTGAACTGACTTTTTAGGCAGCATGTGCAGAATGCTTAGGTAAAGAAGACAGACCATGAGTTGAAAGCCACCAATCTAATAAACAGTCAGTTTTGGCATAAAGGAAATGTCAAAAAAAATCAGAAATAAATTTAAGAAATAGTAAGAACAGTAATATAATGGAACAGCCTCCCACCTGGAAGCAAGAGAGAGCAACTAGAGGGAGAAAGACCAGCTCATGAGAGGGATACTGTGCTTACTCACGACAGAGTCATCTACCTCCTAGAAATAATGAGACAAGCGATTAAAAATGCAGTCATCACTCAGTGCAGAGGGGTGAAGGTGGAAAACACTTTGCCAATGCCTAACTATTGCACAAGCATTTTCTAATTATACCATAACTGTTTGGGTTTTTTTCAATTTTGTTTTTTTTCTCTGCTGCCTGGTATAAAGCACTTTTACTGTCTCTGATGTTTGTTAGCTTATGGTCTGTTAGAGGTTTTTAAAACCAGTAACGAAATCTGTGAGAGGCTGCTGTAGTTCCATGTCCCCAGATACAGGTAAAACTGAGCACATTTTCCAGATGGGTGCTCCCCAATATGTTTTACTTATATATATATAAATATATATATGTATGTATGTATGCATGCAAATATGAATATACACGGTCAGCCAACAGATTAATACAGACAGAAAACACAGAACAATGCCCTGTCAACACCCATCTAAATATGCAGCACTCCCAGAAACATGAGCAGCACTGATGGACTGATCCTGTTCCTTCTCTCCAGCCAACCAGGACTGAAGTTTCTACAGGAATACTCATGCACACAACATGGGTTTCTCCAGTAACTAGTCTTAGATGGCCTGTGCAGTCACTGGCCCTCAAATCCATAGGTCTCCCCAGTTGCTGCTACATGGACATTTGAGCCCTGATGGTCCATGGCTTCACTTCAGTTGCTGGCACACGTGCCTAGCCTCCTGCTCACCAGCTACTCCAGTTTGCAGTTCTCTACTCTTCACACATGCTCATTCAGAGCAGAGAGCTCACTCAGAAGACAGTTAGAAATAGGATTTAGAGAGAGTATAACATAGTCTTAGCAGAGATCAGAGCAGGATCTGGCCAGATCAACCCTTACTGCCCAGTAGCCTGTTTATACCAGAGCAGGCCCTTTTGCCTCTTTCCCCTCTTGTTTCCCTTGTTTGCTTCTATCCAATTGATGTTGATCCCCCCCTTTTCCTGCGTTTGGCTCTTCTCCTAAACAAGTCTTAGTAAGTCTCACCTGTAGCTGGTTCAGAAAGTTCCCTTTGCTCTCATCAGGCTACTGGGGTTTCTCCATCTATCATCATTCCTGTGACCTTCCCTAGGCCTTTGTGTTTATGGTGATGAACCTTCACCCACACAACACAACATGCTCAACCTGTGATTTACCGATGGAGTGTTGTCCATGGTTTGTGGAAGAAAGCTTATATCTGTTGACGAACAGTCTGTCTTGAAGAAACAGGAGATCCAGTTCCCTGTATATTGAAATATTCCTTGACCTCATACATCTGTATGATGGCACTTGCCTTCTTGCAAAATTGGCTTGGGATGAGTAGCTTATGAGAAAATGGCCACAAGAGCAGAAACATCAATGATGACTCAGAGGACTTAGAAGCAGAATTAGGGGTAGGCTTAGAAATTTCAGTTAAGCTCATTACCTGGATGTCACAAAGCTGCTAGAAGCAGCTATCTCCAAGTGTAACAAGGGATGGAGCTGGGAAATGCTGAGAACTTGTTTCTCACACCAACTTTAGGACCTTTAGGACCCATTTTATATGTCTTACAAAGGAAGCTCTGTCCTTGGAAGGAGGACAATAAAAGGTCACTGAGTTACTGCAACTCATGCCACCATAACTGGAGAAATCCCATATAGGCTTGGAGGTCATCATCATACACCGAGGGAAACATTAGGGCCGTAAAAAACCCATAAACTGGAGCTGGAGACAAAGAGTAAAGGACAATAATAGTATTGAGCAAAAATTCAGCTTGTGTCCTCTGCTCGACTAGAGATCCAATGCCTTCAGGTAATTTTTCACCTCTGGTGAGTAATCTTCTTTTATTCCAGGCTAAGATCTAAAATGGCTGTAACTAACCAAGCTTCCTGCAGTTAGTAAGCTTTGCTTAGGAGTCATCTAGGGACAAATTCACAGAAGCTGGAAAATGTAATTATTAGAGAGATTTTTATTCAGGAGACTATGCAAAGTTAAATGTGCCTTGCTGGGGAAAAGGGAAAAAAATAACTTAAAGGTCATTTAACAACCTGTCTGATAACAGTGAAATGTTCTCATTTCACATAGCGTGTGGCCAGACAAATTTTCCTGATTATATTTTTAATGCCAGCTGTTGTGAGAATCGAAAATTTTCCATACTTATATGCCTCCATTTCTTCTTTTACAACTAATCACACTAAAGCAATGCATATTTTCACATTGAAAAAGATGCAGCAGATGATGCAACATGAAGGTAACTGTTCACATAATGAAACTGTACCAGTAGGTCTGGAGAATATTTCACATAGCCAAAACCACTCTGAAAAGGTTATTATTATTATAAAGGATGTAGATGTCAAAATTAAGGCAGGAACAAGGCCAGGCTAAGTAGGATTCAGCTCACCTAATTTTAGCTGTCTGAAGGAAAGGCACCCAGTCAAAGCTAGCAATATAGGAAAGGATTGAAATGATTAAATGTATGAACTTTATGCAATTGCCCACATATAGCCTGCTGGAGTCCCTGGAGGTGCTCTAGGAAATCCCACACAGCTTCTAGGTGTGGGTCAAGAAGAGCAAAGGCTCATGTGAGTCCTGTGTCCTACCAGTCAGTTCCATGTGTGTATCTTAAGGATATGCTTAAATATCATATAATGCCTAAATGTGGGAAAAAGAATCAAACTCTGAATTCATACCTCCACCTGAATTAATTTCCTGCATTTTGGTCATGACAACCTCATTCAATGTTACAGGTTTGGGGAATAGTGGCTGGAAAGCTGCCTGTCAGAAAAGGGCCTGAATATGTCCCAGCAGAGTGCCCAGGTGTCCAAGAAAGCCAATAACATTCTGGCTTGTATCAGGAATAGTGTGGCCAGCAAGAGTAGGGAAGTGATTGTCCCTCTCTAGTTGACACTGCTTCAACCTCTACTTGGTGAGGCCACACCTCCAATATTGTGTTCAGTCTTGGGCATCTCTCTACAAGAAAGACACAGAGGTGATAGACCATGTGAAAGGAAGGGCAATGAAGTTGCTGAAGGGTCTGGAGCCCAAGTTTTATGAGGAGTGGCTGAAGGAACTGCAGTTATTTAGTCTGGAGAAAAGGATGCTCAGGGGAGACCTTAACACTCTTCAGAGCTACCTGAAAGAAGTAGTGAAGTGGATGTCTGTCTCTTCTCCCAGATAACAAGTGATAGGATGAGAGGAAATGACCTCAAGGTGCATGAGGGGAGGCTTAGATTGGATATTAGGAAAAATTTCTTCCCCAAGAGGGTTGTCTAGTGTTGGAACAGGCTGACCAGGGTAGTGGTGGAGTCACTATCCCTGGAAGTGTTTAAAAGACATGTAGATGTGGTGCTTAAGGGCAGGGTTCAGTGGTGGAGTTGGCAGTGTTAGGTTAGCTGTTGAACTCAATGATTTTAAAGGTGTTTTTGAACCTAAGTAATTCTATGATTCTATGCCATGGAGATGTGTCCATCTCACCAAATCACGCTGGGGATCTTTCTATAGGAAATGGAGCTCTGACGCACTGTGAGAGGGATATGGTGTTGTTCAAAGCATCATTCATCCTTCAGTAAATGTGTACACTTGGTTGGATGGAGCTTTAAATCCCACCATCTCTATTATCCCTCATTCTGGTAATAATCTCCTTATCTATCTACCTACATTGAAGAAGTGTGTCCTTTCAGATATCCAGGTGTTTCTAAACTTGTCTCTAGCTGTTTTTCTGGAAAGGTGTGAGTAACTCTTAGTTATCAGCCCCATGTGAATGTATCTAATACCATAGAGCATCCCAAACGGCATGAAACACCTTGCATGAACAACTGAGTGGAGCTTTCAGAGTGTTCTCATTTTCCACAAAATATGTTAAATGTATGCGTCATTAAAGAAAGTAATTGTAGAATTTGAGATTCCCCTGTGTGCTCACAAAGGTGTGTTGTTGGAAAACTACTGCTGAGAAAAAGTTGCCCTGAATATAATATGCATATTTTTTTAAAAAACAATTCCTATATTGATTGATATTTGTTGTTTTTTCCTCCTACTATTGATAAATCAGTGATAAAAAAAAAAATCTTTTTTTCAACAGATACTCCAAAAATTGAAAGTTATTTATTTTTCCAAGCCATAGAATCCATAGAAAATAAAACACGTTTTCAGTGTAAGTTCAAGATTTGTTTGTTTGCTTCATTGTTTTTTCTTTTTTCATACATTATAATTGATCACCATAGGGTCACATGAATGTCATCTTATTTTCTTTTTTTCCCTTTCAAACAGATGATTGAAAAGCAGCATATAAGGTACTGTGAATAAGGCATACACTGATATCATTAGCATGTGAAAAGAACTTGTCAACTGATACGCAATGTCAGATCTGCCTCCATGACTGCAAATGTTTTCTTCTCTGTAAATCTTGCTTCTCAAGTATTCCTTTGCTGGGCTGCTTTCTGGGCTACGCTGAAGCTTGCCATTTCAGACAAACCAGATGATTTATAACTTGTATAGATATATTGATTTGAATGTCAAACTGGACAAAGATGCATCTGAAAAAATATGACTAAAGAACAAGGAAAGTTGATGTACAAAAAACCTGTAGTTCTATACACTGCAGAAGTGTACTAGGCACATTTATAGGAGCACGGACAAAGAGCTGCTGGGAGCAACAGGGAGCAAAGATCTCTATTTAGATAAGTTGAACTCTGTCCTTTTTTTAAGGAGTGAAATCCTCAATTCAGGCACTGCTGTTCATCCCTGAGAAGATGATAGAGGTTTACAGAACTTTAATAATATTTTAACTTATGCACTAGAATCACACAATGGTTTGGGTTGGGAGGGATCTTTAAAGATCATCTAGTTCCAAGCCCCATGTCATGGACAAGAACATCTTTCAGTAGACCAGTTTGCTCAAAGTCACCATCGAACTTGACCTTGAACACTTCCAGGGATGAGGAATCCACGTTATCTCTGAGCAACCTCTTCCAGTGTGCCCACCACCCTCATACTAAATAATTTCTTCCTAATAGCCAATCTAAATTCACTTTCTTTTAGTTTAAAACCATTATCTCTTGTCCTATCACTCCAAAGAAATCCTTCTAGAGGATTTTAGGTTTATGCTTAATTAGTATGTTTAACAGATGTTTTTCTGACCATATAATTTTGAATTGACAGAAAATGAGGTTGGAAGACAATGGACAAAATACATCTGTGCTTTGTCACTAGGCAACTGGTGGTGCAAGTAAATGTGAACTCCATCATAAAGCAAGAAATATCCAAATTGGAAGAAAATGGTTAAGCCTCTGTCAGGCATTCAGTTAGTACAATGGAAGAAAGAGGGGGCCCTGACTGATGTTTGCTACCCAGAACCACTTGTTGCCTTATTGTTTGCACCATTAGAGTGCAAAAAAAGAGAGTGACCATTAGAAACATGAGATTCCCTGTGGAAAAAGGTAGCACTGAAGGTTGGGGGAAGAGGCTGCAGGGTGGAAAGGGTCTGCTTATTGTCTTCTATATGAGACACAGCTACAACCTAGTATCAGAGGGACTGGCATGACCTTGCCAGACTGTATCTTATCTCCAGCCTCCTAGTCTCTTGGAACGAGTTTTTGTTTCCTGATAGAACGGATCCTGGGGACATCGTGAGTATGCTGGGGGGACAGGACTTGGCTGAATTAATTTGTCTGTACACGTCTCATTTGTCTAACAGCCATCAGATGTAATGATTCTATTAATTCTATATTGTTAGCAAGAACTGTCATAGAAAGGATATCCTGAACTCTAGTCTCCACATAAAACTTTCTTGATGTCTTTTCTGTTAAATAGAAATTGAAGAGGATACAGAAATAGCCTCACACGTATGACCCCATGCCCAAGCATTTTAAAGTCTACTGTTCACTTCTAAAATGCATCGCCATTTCTCTAAAATGGCTAAATCCAATTAATTTTGTACATTGCAGTTACTGGCCAGCAAAGTGAATGTCTGGAAGAGCCCCAGTCCCTCTGTGCCATTCCCTCTATGCCATGTCAGGGGAATGAAAGTACTGTCTGGGGGATGGGATCTGTGGGTTCCCCTAGCAGAAGCATAAAACCAGTTTCAAGAAAAGAACTGAGATTCCTTTGGAGCTCAGGCACTTCTGGGGTTAGGGAGGAATCAAACTGAATTCTCTAGATTTCCTATTTGGGAGGCAAACTCTTGAACATTGTGGTAAAAAAACCCACTATGACATCATAATCTTACTTTGGATGGGGCTCAGTCAAAAACCCCACCCTGTGGATCATGTGCATCACTAAATACTCACATCCTCATCAGACATTGAGTACCGTTTCAGTACACATTCTTATGCTTATTACCCCTAGCATAGACATGTCTAGGAAAAGAGTTCAGAGACTAAGCAATTTAGCTGGGTCAATGCTATATTGATTTTAGATGGTACAGTTCATAAATGACCCATCCTTCTCCACAACCCAGTGCATACCCTCTAATTTTGCATTGCAATCAGGTTCAGTTACAAGTTGTGTGCCTGATGAGTGTGGCATATACAAGCTACAATGGTTTATTCACACCTGCAAAGAGTTTCGGTTGTCTCCTGTTGGAGACTCCTTCTGGAGCTGGAGAATTAGGTCATGCAGTGGAGAGGAGACCAAGGGGATGAAGAAGTGAGTGGTTGGAAGAGAAGAGCAGAAAGATACCTTGAGAGCAGCACTTGAGAGTCTTGGAAGGTGCACAGGTATCACAGTGACAGATGATATAGCACTTGGAAAAGACAGATCAATAGCTTGAGTATGATTTTGTCCTCTAATTTTCCCAGACAGACTGCAATCATTACGCCAGCTGATAATAGGTTGAATCCCCAGGGGTTGTTAATAAATCAAGGCTCACCATACGCTTTGAAAAACATGTGCATGATCACAGGGAGGGAAGTTGAGGCACAGGAGAACAGAGACTTGTTGCTGTGGCATGGCAGGTCTGTGAATAAGAATTGATACTTTGAAGTTGCCCATTGTGCATCATATGAGAACCGCCTGCTTCACTCGTTATTTCAAAGTGAGAAGTATCTTGAATTCCAGCAATTCTTCCTCTTTTAATAAAAAGGACAAAATTGAATCCTCAAAGAGACCAATCTCCATCATTGAAAAATTAAAGATTAAATCATGTTCAGGAAGAGATTAAAGAGCTCTGGGTTCCTGTGGAGAAGTTCTCTGTTCTTCATAAACTCCTTATGGGTTTCAAGGGAGTAGGTAAAGGAGGGATTGGGTCAAACCATCAACATATCTCTCACTGGGCTGTGGGGCAAAGGGAGCCACAATGATAAGAGCGTGTAGTTGCATTTCGTAGTTCTGTTAGTCACTATTGAAGGATCATACTGTGTTGCATCTCACTACTTTAGATACTGAGTGAATAGCCTTCTGGAAGTGTGCTATGATAAAATGCCATTATGATCTTTCCATAGCGTCACCTAAGAAATACTATCTCTCTGTGGCCTGGTCACCACTGAAGAATGGATGAATGTTAGACCACTCTTTTGAGAATGGGTCTGAATACTGACTCCTAGATGCTGTGTGAAATCTAGGTGACATCGTTTTTCTAGCACCTCCCCATTGGATGCAAAAGGCATTTAGAAAGCATGAACTAGTGATGTGAGTCTGCAGAGAGCCCAAAGTTTTCTGGGTATGAGATGAGGTGTCCCAGCCTCACCTCTGCATTTGGGATGGAAAACTTGGTGACATTGGTCCACTATGGTGAGAATGGCAGCCTTTCTCAGATTTTGGGTGAGCTGAGGAAAGCCAAACCAGACAGAATATGAAGGATTCCTCCTTAGGTGAACCCACTGAAGGAGGTTCACATGGGTGTTGGGCACCATTAATAATACGTGAGGGTATCTGAAACATCTGTAAAAGCCTCAGAGATGGACAGGCCCAATGGGAGACCCACATTCCACCAAACTGGTAGCTGGATGCTGAGAGACCTCCTAGGATATCTCTAACAGCTCTAAATAGCCTTTGTGTTGACAACTGAGTCAAAGTTTTCAGTGTCATTGTCAATATATAGTTATTTGCTTCTTCATAAGGAACTTGATCCCAGCTGGCTTGTAAAACTGAAAAGAAATGTATTTGAATGCTTGGTTAAAATTTTGTATGCTGCCCATAAAAAGTACAATTTATTCCTTCAAAAAACACCCAGATTATGCACATGTTGAACACCCCCTGCAAAAGCTGATGTCTCTGTAGACATCATCTACATCTCTGGATGTCTAGACACAAAATGAACTTCGACCATCTCCAGCTGGCAAGGTAGCATCCGCTTCACGTCTGCAGGAAAGTAAGCCAGCCCAGCCTTTGGAAATTCACTGAAATGCTCTGTGCAGGTGGTTTCTTACTGCTATCAGCTATCAAAGACAAACTGCATTTAGCACTGAACTTCAAGCACAGTGTGACACCTTTTCTCCAACCTCTGGAGTGTGGTGGGAAAATCGCCTTATAGTGGAAATGAAAGGGAAATGTAGATGCTATGGCCCTCTGGGGTTTTCTTCTCTGCTTATCGAGTTTTTTAAAATTAATTTTTAAATTTTTATTTCTGTCTTTTAAATAGAAACAGAAGCATCAAGCATAGCACCAGGCTCCAGTGTAGGGCATGCCTGCTTCAAAGAGTCCAGGGCACTAGGGCTGGCTGTTCAGCAGTGATCCCGGTGCTCTTTCCATGCTATAACTATAGTCCTTTTTGTATTTGAACCAGTTGACAAGTTCAGTTAGAAGTGTCTTTTCAGTATCTTTTCTCCCAGCTCATAATGCTGGGGATGTTGCATTCCTCCCTGTGTTTTAGAGCAAAGCCTTCTTTTCTGGGGTTACCAAGTGTCAGATTTAATAAATTCTTTCGGTAAGCTCTAATGTTATGATCAGTGGCCTCCCTCCTTCTCTCTTACTGTGACTCATAGCAGCTGTGATTTTATGTCTTTTATTATAAGCCCTATAATTCTGATAGTGGCCTGTGATGGTTGAAATGGGGGTTTTTGGGTCTTCTTGGACCAAATGTCATTGCAGAGGTGCACATTGTACAACACGTGCTGTTCTTTTTGAAACAAGGTACATGACAAGCTGGGCTGACCCCTTCTTTGCCTTCATGAGATACCTCTCACAGTACCAGAACAGCCCTGAAGCCACTAAATCATCCTTCATTCTTCCAAGCCTCTTTCCAACCCAGCCAAGTTCAGTTTGTGCTTAGTAAGGTTACAGATAATGTTTTGGGTTTTTTAATATATTGCTTTTTTTGTCGTGTAGAATGAAGATGAACATGTACTGACTAACACGAATCCAGGGGAACTATTAAGGAGAGAAGTATTTGCTGCTCAGATGACTCAAGACCCATTTGACAAGAATCAAGTGAGAACAATATAATGTTGTTGCGAAAACGGGGAGAATAAATCAGGTC
>NW_010161567.1:25029-53831 GCF_000695765.1 Mesitornis unicolor | reverse complement strand
GTATGAGGGCTTGGTGATCCCATACCAACCTGGCCAGTAGCACTGTAGACCAAGAGAGGACACAACACTTGTTGTCTATATCTGAAGCAACTGTCTTGCTGTGAGATGGGAGAGAGACAAGAACCAGATCTGGGAGTTTCATACATGAAGTATCAGAGAGGACAGGTCTGCAAACTGCTTGCAGAAACCATGATACGGGAAGTTAAGCATCCCAGACTCCTCTGGTTTGCAGTGAAGCACGTGCTGAGCACAGCGTGTGCTGAGCTACATCGGGGCCCAGTGCCTAAAACCACAAGACCTCTGTGGGAAAGCTTATTAGCTCTTCCTGCCTCTGCTCCCTTTTAATTCCTCACAGCTGACTTCCAACTCGTGCTAACATCTCTTAACATCTCCCCAGCCAAAGCACCCATCCCTGGTGAATTCGAAGACAATGCTGCTCTTGAGGAGCAGGAGGGGTAATTACAGGATTAGCAACTGACCTTCTCTCATGTGTTTTTATGTGCTTGTGTGCCTCCAAGGACAGGATTTGTACTTTTTGTCCTGTTTAGAAAAACACTCTTGACCATATTTTATTTTTTTTTAATGGAGTGGTGTAGGTTTGGCCAAGAGAAAAGCATGAAGCAGAGTGTCGCTGAAGCTGTAAACAGGGGAGGAGCAGATGTTTCTTCCCTTCTGCAGAGAACATGAGGAAAAGGAGAGAAAAAGAAAAGGGGAGAGAGCCAGAGCTGCCCAGGAGGGAGCAATGAAGTGCGATGTGATCCAGTTTGGAAGGAGCTGAAAAGATCTTGCCTGCTTAAATTAGAATAGAACTTGATCTTGAGTGTGCCTGTTTTCTCTGCAGGGCCCCTGGAAACCCTACGGGCAGGATAGAGAACTAGCAGAAAAACGGGAAAGAAACCTGGGAAATGATAGTTTCTCCAGAATTAAGACTTCCTAGGCACTGAGTGACTTGGCACGGAGTGACTTGACCTTCACAAGCCAACCAGTGCACCCATCATCAGCGGTCCATGCTTGGCTCTGTAAAGGTAGTTATGGGATGAAATGCTCATGAATGGCAGGGCTGACGGAGACAGCCAAGGCACTACTGAGGGGCCCTGTTTAGATGTGCTTATTGGCATTTTCCACCCAGGCCTAGGTGGTGAGCCATGAAGAAATATCACCTGGTCTGAGCTGCTCAACAACCATGTAAGTGTGGTTGGAGTCTTTCTGCTCAGGCTTGCTGTGGTGAGACCACCTCTGTGTTTGCTGTGATGACGGTGTGACATAACAGATTAAACTGAACTTGGTCCTCAGAGGTTTTGAGGAAATCCACATAATCTAGTAATTGGTGAGCTGCATCCGTCTGTTGAAGATATGACTTGCATATGAAAAAAGCTTTTGGGACTCCTGTGTCTTGTCCTTGCTGTCTTCTGTGGACAAAGAGGATGCCCTTGAAGTGCGAGTGGTGAGCAGTTGACAGTATAAGATCTGTTAAAAGAGGAGAGGTCAAAACTGAGGAGGACATCAGTTTCAGGTAGCAAAACCAGTGCAGAGTGGGGATATAACTGCTGTGGTTTTTAATACAAAGACCAGTGAGAAAGAAGAGCTATTTAAGCTTCAAGGAAAATGTCAAAACAAGGGCAAACACAGATAAAGTGAGCACAGATCAATTCAGAGAGGAAATAGGAAGGTCTCTAAAAGGTAGAAAATGGATGTTTTGGAACAAGTTCAGAGTGAAGCAACCAAAGACAGATTGTGGCCACTCTTCACATGAAGCTCAATCAGTTTTGGAAAGGATGGTGAGTACTTCTGCTTGTGAAAGCAGGGACCAGTCCTTGTGGGCTGACTAGATTTTCCTTTCCTTTTTGTTGGGAAAACAACATGTTAGAGATTGAAAAATCCCTTTAAGACAGGTGTAAATATAATCCACACCATAAAAACCAGCAAAGAGCTAAAGGAACCCCAAGGCAAAAAGCCTCCAGAAGCTGACTGAATTAAAAAAGAGACACCCCTAAAACACAAACAGAAAAAGTCAGAATACTTCACTAGTATAAACAAGGTACAGGAAGGCTAAGTTTTCCCAGCTCATTTATTCCAGCAAATTCATCTGAAAAGCAAGAGTTGTATTTCCTTCTGAGTGCAATTTCCTCTCACATTTTTGGTCGCTATTTCACAGTTTGACACTTCATTTTGTCCCCCACCCAAAGCCCTGAGAGAAGTTGATGGTGGATGATTGAAACAGTTGTATTTTTCTCCCTCCAGAGGTGACTGCCTTTCAGTAGCAGGTGAGATGATAATGACATGGGTGTAGAAATGCTCATTTATCCCTCTAGTCCAGGCTGGACTCCTTTCTCAGCAGAACAGCACCTGGACATACAGTTAGGACTCTCCAGGAGACAAACCACAACATGCATGCTAGGTTCCCACTCCGAATTAATCTCTTGGAGATATTTAGACAGCAGAGGCAGAGGAATTCATAGGCTCAATGAGACACCACTTCGTGTGGGTGCCACCACACCAAACCGGGTGCCACCACAACCTGAGGTGTCTCCAGCAATGGATGGGTGAGGTTTAGTCATGGAAATGTGCTGCTTATACAGCTTCTCTCTGTGGCTTCAAGGAGGGCCTTTTTTTTGTCTTACGAGTGCCATGACTAAAGAACAACAAATCTTAAATAAATGGAAAGGTTAAAGGAGATCTGGTAATGTCTCTGTCATGGTCTGGCTGCTCAAATGCAGAAATATGACTCAGCGCACTCATTTAATACCAGCAGACAGATGGTTTACCTATTAGAGCTCATTGCAAGAGAGGACTTTATCTGGTAATCCAATAATCTTAATTGCGTTATTCTGATAATAAACAATGAGGCAAATTCAGGGGAGGCAAAGGCTAAACACAGCAGTCCAAACAGCCTCTGTTGTGTATCAGGTGACTTTTAATCATGCTATCATATCCATACTGGATTCTCAGCTCAGTACAAACCAGTGCAGCTTTACTAAAGTCAAGGTAACTTGGTCAATTTTTCCTGCTCTGAGCATCTACTCTGAAGTGATTAATGCTGTTTAGCTTGCAATACTCAGTTTAACCATGTGAATCATGAAAGCTGTGATTCCAGTAAAAACCTAGGTCTGCCTCACATCTAATCAAGTAATTGTATGTAATTGCAGATAATCAGAAGTCTTAGATCTAGAAAGCATAGCAGCAAAACATCTTGCGTTTAAAAAAGGCTCCCAATTAAATGAGTGGTGAATGCAACTGTGTTTTTCTTTTTTTTGTTAATATTTTTGTGAGGCTAATTGCAAGAAAGGATCTCATTCTTAAATGAGACACTTCTGTATATTAAAGATTGCTTTTAATTAATCTGAAAGTCTCTGTTCTCCCTTGCAAAACCTCCTGCATGTGCATTTTTTTCTCTAGATCAGGTATGGCATGTACATCTGTGAATCTTCTTAGTCCACATTCAAACATAAACAAACTAAATTGGAAAGAAGCACCCTCATTTCAAAACAATGCAATGAATACCCAAAACATGGCAACTGCAGTAAGGGCAGTGTTGGAAATGAGACATGATTGTGGAAATAGCAATGTATTTATACATTTATACATATACATATCTCTCTTACAATGAAGACCTGAAGGAGAGAAGACACAGGTTGCTTCTCACTTTGCAGTATCTGAGATGTGGTTGCCTGAGGCTGGACACAGCATCCTCAGGAAAAATCTACAATATCTTACCTCCACTAGATTTTTATATCAAATAGTTTCCTTTTGATTTCACAGGGTACATTTTCACCCCAAAGCAATGTTTCTACCATGTACCTGTATCGCTACAGCTGAAAGCTTCTTGCGCAGAGATGCTCGGTGAAATCAGAAGCAACATCGCCAATGCAATTTGCAGCAGATACACACGGTTTATGGACGGTGAAGCTCTGAAGATTAAGGAGACAACTGACCCATGAAGCCCTCTCCTGGGTTACTGTGCCTGTAGGAGTTTAGCCAGGATGTCCCTTGGACCTGCAGACAAAGTATCTCAGATCACATTGGTATCTTTGTTCCAACCATCAGATGAGCTTATATTAAAGTATCAGGCTGGGTATCAGGAGTGGTGGGGCACAAACACATTGGTCTCTTGCAGGGATGTGGCTACAGAGACTTTTCCTGAAAATCAAACTTTTAATGTTGGTATCCCTCTAACAAATTGATTTCTGCACTTCCCTTTCTTCCACTCTCCCTTGCATTTCACTAAGCATTTAATTTTTTTTCAAATTTCCCTTCAAAGTTGTATTTTCTAGGCTAATTCTCATGGTCCTTGAGTGAGTGTGCCTCATTCAACCCCAAAAGCTGATGCTTTCCTGCTCCCTTCCTGACAGGATGAATAAAGTCACCTAGTCCCAAGGAGCAAGAAGGTTTAATGGTCATTTTCTCTTAGTCCCTTGAAGCTCCCTCCCTCTGATCGTGGTGCTGTCTTCCATGGTGCTTTGCTGTGCTGAATGTTCACAGCCTCATCAACGGCCCTTATCTTCCTTTATTCCCTTGACAAAACCACACTTGCTTTCTTCAACTCTCCAAGAATTCACTTAGTTGGTCCCATTCCAGACAGCTGAATTATTCCTGTTCTGGTTAAGGAACTGGTGGGACAACAGTATTTTTGCTAACCAGGTACCCTGGGGGAAGTGGGATGCCCATTCTTCTCTCCCTCTTCTCATCACTTCTCTTCCCACCACCTCAGCTAGCGCTCCAAGTCCAAGAACTGGAGATCCTGAAAGCAAGGACATTCACCCTCAGTTGTCCTGGATGCTCTTTGCATGGCACAGAACATTGGAGTTTTTTGACTGGGTTTTTCAGCTGAGCCTGGCTCTACTGAGCTGGAAATGCTGCTTGTTGAAAGTAGTGGAAAGGCTCTCTCCAAGGGCAACTTATGGACTGTTCCCAGCAGTGAGGGAAACCCAGCAGATGAACACCCTGGAGCACAGCAGACAGTCCAGCACTAGCTCTGCATGGTGCTGTTTTCTAGCCGTTGACCAGGTAATGATGTGCACTGGTACATGGAGACATAGAATCATTTAGGGTGAAAAAGGCTTTTAAGATCATCGAGTCTAACCATAAACATAGCACTGCCCACTCCACCACTAAACCATGTCCCAAAGTGCCACATCTCCACATCTTTTCAATCCCTCCAGGGATGGTGACTCCCCCCCTTCCCTGGGGAGCCTCTTCCAGTGCCTGACAACCCTTTTGTTGAAGATATTTTTCCTAATATCCAATCCTAAACCTTGCTCCACCACCGTGGCTTCCTCCTGAGATGACATCAAATACTTTATTCTCCATACAGGCAAAATGCCTTATCCTGAGTGTGTCTCAGTTTGGCTGCAGAAGTTTTTCTTGAATTGTGGGAATGATTTGAAAGAAAGGCTGACATTTCTCTTGAATAATTTGAGACGTGGGATACCCAGCAGAAGAAAAAGAAAAGGGTTGATTGACTTGAGCTGGTAGGAAGCTCAGATAATGAGCGCTCTTTTAGAGACACAGCAGCTTTTTGAAAACTGACAGCAATTTTGGGGTGAAATATGGTGTTTCACAGTGTGCAGCAATATAACACAATAGTCTCAAACGGGAGCTGAGAGTAACTAATGTAACTTCTTCACCTTTGAGGTTATTTTAGGCTGTCATTTACAAGTTAGAAGAAATACAGGACAGCAAATTTTGCAATAAAAGAGAAAAGAAGCAGTAGTAGAACCTTGAATAGCCAGAAGCTCTGTTTTATAACTAAAGCAAAAGAAAGATCCATTAATCTTCATAAATTTTTTCCCTTCTATGAATATTAATCCAGGCAGAATTTAAAGGAAAAGGATTATACTCACTGGATTAGTAACACTAGACTTCCCAAATCAGAGCTCATAAACCCAGATGGATGCTTACAACATCATCAAAGCAGTGAAAATTCAGCCGTGAAGGTGAGATTTGCAACTGAAAATGGCAATTTCAGTAAGGCAACTAATCTGAAGGTGAAATTACAGACAGCCCCCACACAGTTCCCTCTGTCTATGTGCCCTCATTACGGGTGGACATGGAGCCAGAGATGGACTGCAGAATGCAAGCAGCCAGCCCATATTTTGGGCATAACAATTTAATAATTCGGTAATTTATTGGTTTTATTTAGAAATGCAAGACTTGCCTCTATGTGGTTTCTTTTTACGTGAGGAGTTCTGGGCAGATTGCACACCCTGTGTGGAAGTGGAGCAGAATCGAGATCTGCAACAAATAGGCATGAAATTTGCTTTCCTTGGTATTCAGCTTTTTCTGCCATGGAAGCTCTCATCTTGCTGCATGCTTTTGTTGCTATAATTACTCGCTGAGTGCATTAGACCCCTGCTTTTCATTTTAACTCATTCCCTTTTGTTTCGATGCTCTTTTTCACTGAGCAAGAGGCATTCATTTCTGGCCGCTGCTCTTACATCTGATGACTCACGCTTGTCACTTTGGGGTGCTTCTTGCTAGGGGTGTGACAAGTGTTTTCAGGAAGTGTTGTTGCTTTACCAGACCCTGGCAACACATCAAGGACGGAGAGCTGACTGTCAGGAAAGAAGCACATCAACTGCTGACGGGTATTATACTTGAGCTCAGGCCAAACGTCTGAGTCTACTTAGTCTTCTGATTAAACAAGGGAATGTGCCTGTGGGGCTTCATGCAATTTGTCACCATGGAAGGGGCTCAGGAAAGTGTAATTTACTGGGAGAGGAAATGTATGTATTTCCAAGAGTCCTTACTGTAGAGTCTTATCAATAGGGTGGAAAAATGAGAGGTTGGTGGTTATAATACCCACATTCCTATTTGCAGTAATCATATTTTCACCAATGTGTTAGGGTGTTGGAGCCCACTGTCTCTGGGTGACATGGTGTCTTTCTTTGAGTTAATACAGCAGCGTCTAGTACAGCATGTGTGGGAAAACATGAAGGATCCAGACTATGTGTGGAGATTCAGGACCAAAAAAAACCCAATAATTTTTCAAATAAAAGGTAACCCTTTCATGCCTTGAATAGTAAACGATATATAGAGAACAGATGGGCTCAGGCAGAAGGGCTGTCTTGGAGCTGGTAGATATAAGAAGGCTGATACCCAATAATTTTTCAAATAAAAGGTAACCCTTCATGCCTTGAATAGTAAACGATATGTGGAGAACAGATAGGCTCAGGCAGAAGGGCTATCTTGGAGCTGGTAGATATAAGAAGGCTGATGTATATGATATACTAATGGAGATATGATGGTAAGAAATGGAGATGATAGATGTGCTTGGGACCTGGCTGCTGTTTGTAAGGAAGGGAGGATGACTTCCTCCTGTCTGGCTCTGTGTGCAGGGGAGAATTCAACCCCAGGATGGATCCAAAGATCTCAGTGGGAGGGTGGCCATACTTAACAAACAGACCTCTTTTCCTTTGCCTCCTGATGATGAAGAAGTTGTGTCAGGCAAGGTGAAGTCAGGGACATGAACCTTGATCTCTCTTCCTGCGGAGTAATGCAAAATGCATGAGGTTTAGACAAAGGAAAGTTAATCTGCTTATATCTATGAGAACTAGTCCCTGGCTTCCCTTACAATAGCATCCCCCAGGTGCTCAGCAGGGCTTGCTAACGATACAAACAAATTAGACATTAATTGGCTCTTCATTTGCTCTGAATATTTGTCTCTGTTCTTTATCTGAAAAATTCCTAACTAGTCAGAGTCAGGTCATTGTTCCTTCTTCTTTTTTTTTGGCTAAGATGATATTTTATAATGAAAGAGTATTAGAATTTCCCCCTTTGGGGAAAAACAAGAGTGTTATTCCTGGCTGTGATAAGCTGAAATAGTACTAAGCTTCCTGTGCGAGTCCTTAAGCTATTCTGCTCTTTCGTAGCACTTTCCATTAGCTGTTTGCAGAGTGCTTTGCCCTGGACATCAGAATTATTGCCTTAAACGGTGGCTGCAAGTTACACAAGGGAAGATGTTGTGAGTTCTAATCCACTGCCTTGATCAGCACAGACAAAATTGCACTCCTGTTTGATTTAATACTGGTGAAACAAAGCCAGAACAGGGTCCTGAACACTGTCCCACCAGTGTCTATATCACACAAATGTTGGCATGGTCTGGTGTGGTTTTGGCCTGGACCAGTTAGCACTGACCTGGACCATGCAAAATCACTGTTCTGGGCATAGTTCCCCAGGGCAATATGGCCAAATCTGCATTAGGTTTGATTCCTTAGAAATCACAGAATGATTTGGGTTGGAAGGGGCCTTTCAAGGACATCCAGTCCAAACCCCCCCTGCAGTGAGTAGGGACATCTTCCACTAAAACAGGTTGCTCAGAGCGCCATCCAACCTAACCTTGAATGTCTCCAGGGATGGGGCATCTACCACCTCTCTGGGCAACCTGTGCCAGTGTTTCACCACTCTCATCATAAAGAGTTTAGACTTTGTATCTAGTCTGAATTTCCCCTCTTTTAGTGTAAAACCATTACTCCTTGTCCCATCACAATAGATTCTACCAAAAAATCTCTCCTCATCTTTCTTGTAGGTCCTTTTTAAGTACTGAAAGGCTGCAATAACGTCTGCCCGCAGCCTTCTCTTCTCCAGGCTGAACAACCCCAACTCTCTCAGCCTGGCCCCACAGGACATCCCTCTGATCATTTTTGTGGCCTCCTCTGGACTTGCTCTAACAGTAGGCCTCTCACTAGAAGAATGACATTGAGCCACTGGAGTGTGTCCAGAGAAGGGCAATGAAGCTGGTGAAGGGTCTGGAAAACAAGTTTTATGAGGAGCTGCTGTAGGAGTTAGGGTTGTTTAGTCTGGAGAAGAGGAGGCTAAGGGGGGACCTTATCACTCTCTACAATTATCTAGTTGATGAAGCCCAGGATATGGTTGGCCTTCTGGGCTCCCCTTCCACAGCCCTCCAACACTATCCCAGAAGTCTCTGGAGTCTCCAATGTTCATGCACCCCAAGGCACAGGTTGCTTCTAATCTGAATTTCTGTAGGAAATGGGTGTTGTGCGTTTGTTTTATAGCTCAAGGCCTGTGGGAGGATTTGCTGCCTCCTCAGTTTGCACCTAGAAAGAGAAGGTGTTGAGGATCCTGGATGCCCTGCTGGGGTTCATCCGTCCTGGGCAAATCCACACCAACAGCACACACTCGACCTCTGGTCTCTCAGCTTTGGTTGTTGGCTTGGTGGTGGCATCTAGGCAGTTTCTAGACGTAGGGACAAGTTGAGTCAAAATGAGACAGGGGGATCTGTCACATAGAGATTAGACCCAGAGCATTTTTCCAGGGTTCAGTTCCTGGCTGAGAAGAGATAATAAACTAAACTTGGACTGGGTTTGATTCACCTGTTCAAGGTAACCTAGCATGTTCTGATGGAAACAAGAGTAGTTGGTGCTCATGCAAGGAACTTGGCAGATTGATGTATGTGTGGAGAAAGAGGACTTAGGAGAATGTCATCAGTAAAAAACTTTATGGGGAAATTTCAACTGTTCAAAATAAGCAATTATTTCTATAGACTGTCATATGGATTTAGGTCTTTAACTGCTTGCAGGATTTTGGAAATCTCCCCTAAGGAACGGGCTTGATGTAAACATGGCAAGAACGGAGAAATGATCTTGTTAGCAAAAGCATGGAGAGAGATACACAGAGAGAGCTATTTAGAAATATATATGGGTATACGAAGCACTGATACCGATAACAAAATCATTTCACCTTGCTGCAGAGAGCAATCTCTTGACATTTGCTCAAACCTGAATGCTGGACAAGTGTCTTCTGGCCTGTGCAAGGTTAATGAGGCCGAAGATGTACGTAAATATATACTGTTTACTAGGGAAGAGGACTTTAGTTGAGGAAATGAATAATTTCAGAATATGTAAACTAATCAGAGATATTTGGAGAAGGAAGATGCTCATATAATTGGATTTGATCCAAAGGGTAATGCAATCAAATGATAATGAAGGCTGGTTGTTTATCACCTGTTGCAAAAGAGTTGTCTGGGCAGAGAATAAAGAAAGAAATAGTGTTATGTCTCTATAATAAGAATCTCCAAATAGCCTCTTATAGATTTGTAGGTTTTAAAGCAAGATGGGATAATGAGATCTTCAAATCTGATCTCATGTATGCCATTGTCCTTCCAGTTTCACGGTCATCTCTGCACTGGCTCTATTATATTGGGTTTGATGACAATAAATCTTCTGGAAGGACATTGAGACTTATTAAAATCTGTGAGTCAATTCTGCTGCTGAAGTTCCCAGAATTGCACTGCTTTAGAGTCACGGAGATTTTGATGCCCTACTTAAAGTAATAATGATGATAATAATAAAAACTGTTTCTAAGTTTTTTATAGTACTCTATGAGATCATTAAAAACGAACCTCTGTTAGGAATCATCTTGGCTTTTAACTAAGTGCACTCTCTGTGGTTGTTTTAGAAACTGGAAGAAGCACAAGCCTTATTTTCTGATCAAATCGTTTTTGCAAACCAGGGGTTGCTGGAAGCTGCTTGGAGCTCTTTGCATCTTGCAAAAAACCCCTCTTTTGTGACACTCCCTAGGATTTTGGTTGAGAAACCACCTCCCAGTCAGCAGCACATGAAAGGACTGGCATCTTCATCTAACTCTCGTTAACCCCTGAACCCAAGCTGGATGCGTTCAATAAAGCTATTTTTTATTTTTTTTTTTTACCATCACACTGAGACCTGTTGAATTCTCTCTGTTGCTGGGACCTGGCATCTTAAGTAGGTGAGTGGTATCATAAAATATGCAGTTAGTCCGCAATGCTGCACACCTCGGTGACATTCAGAGTCTTTGCATAGGTTTAGCTCAGAGATGGGCTGTGGAGGGAATTACTGAATTACCCATGCAAGCAGTTGCCTTGGCAGTAATCCCCGTGGTCACAGCTTTGAATCACACTAGAAACAGCTCATCTTTCTGAGGTAAATTAAGTTCATTACTCTGTAAAGGTCATTTTGAAGAAGCTTCAAAGATGCAGGCCTGCTTCGTTGCTTTCTGTAAGAGATTAAGAGCAGTTTGTCTTCCACTTTTCTGCTTCCCAGCATCTACTAGAATTGGGAATCACCATGCTAAGTAGTCAATAAACAATTTGGAGATGGTTCTTGCACTGTTAGCCTTTTGCTTCTTCCAAGCTTGGCCTTTGAGGAGCCAAGGTGCAGGAGATGGGTGGCCATGGCAGGACCAGGGAGGTAATTCAGATCCTCCAAATTGCATCTGGTCCTCTCAACTTTATTTTTGTCTTGACAATCATGCACAATGAGTGATACACTGTTTATCACAGCCCACATGGCTGCTTGTCTGTGCTGGAAGAACACAGCTTGTCAAGGACATTCAGATCATGCAGGCAAGTTTTCTCAGAAGTACTTTTCCTTACAATGATATAAAAGTGCTGAAGACTGTGGGCTGAGCAATCCCAGTTCCCCAGGGTTCGACATCGTATGCACCAAAGCTGAGTAATTCTGAACTAACACAAGAAAGACATGCATTTCCTCATCTTGATGTTAATTCTCTTTGTGGAGACAGTACAATAAAAACAGAGAGATGAAGGAGGAAAAAGTGATCTGTGGAATATTTTGGTTTATCTGAAGTAGTTTAACCATCAGTATTGAAAGAGACTTTTTGGGGGGATGCGAAACTGTATTAGAAATGACTTTGAGATATCCTTTTCAGGCTGTGCTGTCTCAAAGGGACGCTGAAATGTGTGAGGGCGCATAGTTTCATTTTTAAATAGCCAGGCATTTCTCTTCCCGGAAAGCAATATTGGGATATCTTTCTTGTTGTGGATCTGGGGTTTACCTAGAAGCTAAAGAAATGGGATATGAATGTAGGAAAGGAGGTAGCTTGAGGGACAAACACAGAGTGGAAGGAACTGATGTAGAAAGTATGAAAGTATTCAAGAACCCAGGGCATTGCAGTATGTGCCTATGCAATGTGCATGGCTGGTAGGAGGAACCTATCCCAAATCATCCTGTCATTTGCAGACAACATTTTGGAAGCTTCCTGGCATTTCTTACTTACTTTGAACCAGCAAATCCATGTGAAATTCCTGACTATCATCTCCAGACTCTACACTGCTCACCAAAGTCTGTGAACAGCGTCCAGGCAAGTGAATTTTAATTAGAGGTGGGTTCACCTGACACAAAAAAGGTTCATGGACAGGGAAAAGAATGGGTTGGGCATTTCTTCCTTTTTAAAAATGGTATTTTTTATTTTTATTGCCTCCTTGGGATTGTGCAATAAGGTTGTCACATAAGTACATGGAAAGTAGATAGTTGGAGTCATGGGGATGAAGAACAGAGCCTGTGTTAGGATCAGTCACAGGTGCAGAATTACATTTTCATGTGGTTTTCTGCATCCCTGTTACCTCCTGGGCTGGGACTATTAGAGAAATTGAGTAATTAATGGCTGTTTGAGCTGAACCCAAAGCAGAGTTGGAAGTCTGAGTATCTGAGCTCCCACTGACACCCACAGGATTGAGTTCCCAGTGGACAAGATCTCCATGGATCCACCAGAGGCCAATTTGTACTGATCCATGCAGTCATGGCCTTGATGATGCATGACTCACCATCCCTGGAGGTACTGAAGAGATGTGTAGATGTGGTACTTAGGGACATGGTTTAGTGGTGAACTTGGCAGTGTTAGTTTTATGGCTGGACTTGATGATCTTAAAGGTCTTTTCCAACCTAAATGATTCTATGATCACAGGCTACATGTGGACATCCGAGTCTGGTCTGTACAAGTAACGAAGCGCACCACCTGCATCTTAAGCTGCCATGGATCCCTTTCTGGGAGGTAATTTGCATGCGTGGGAGACATGGGACATCTTACTGTGTCTCAGCTCTGTATGCGTTGTGCGTCTTGCAAAGTGCCAGCTGAGTGCGCAGGGCTTGGCACAGTCCTGCAGTGCTGTCTCATTTGAATTGTGTGCCCACACAAGCTTGTGCGCTATTTGCAAGTCACGAAACACCCACCCACAGGTTCACGCCGTGAACATATTGCTCTGGCAGGTGGTGGGACAGCCTCCCTGCTGTATCAGGCACTCTGAACAAAAAAAACAACCCTATGCACATATGAATAAAAAATATCTTAGACCCACAGGGATACCACATGGGGTTGAGGACAAACTGCTGTGTAGCTTTGGCATTAAAAAATGAAACTTTGCAGCTTTTGCCTTGTGGACTGCTCCATTACAAACTGACTTTAAATTCAAAGTTGAAGTATCAGCAGCGGGGCTAAATGACTCCAGGATTAAATGAAATATTGAGTTTTATGTCAAACAAAATTTCTCAGGTTGACCCAAAATGGAAAGTTCAGAATTAACTAATTGTCAAAAAACATTTTCATCTTGTCTGCTGAATGCTGTCCTCCCTCCTCCTTCCCCTTTTTCCTCAATTTTCAAGTCAGCCACTGAACCAAAACACCAATTATTCATCCAGCTCCATGCCAGGTTTTGTAGAGGACTTGTAACAGAAATATGGAGAGGGACAGCTCATCATCATCTTAGCAATGCCTTAACGTAACTCTGGGGTGATAATGCATGTGTCAGCATAGCAAACTCTTTCTTCAGCCTCTCAAAAGCAATGTGGGGATGGGGAGATGATGTTTTTGAGGTCTGGACTGTATATCTAGAGTGACAACACTCTTTGTTTCAGTATCATGAGGGGTGTTTTTGGAAACTCATCCCACACAGAATTGTGGGCGAAAGCATAGATAGTATGAAGAGCAAAACAATGGCACGAAGTCAAAGGGAGCTGAAAACCAGACTCAGCAGTGACAAGGAAACCAATAACAATGTAGATAAGGGCATGCAACTGCAGAGATAGTACAGATATGAGCATGAGCTGTAACATCCTGTACAAGAGGATCTGACCGGCCAGGAACAACCACAAGAGAGGTTTAGAGTGGTTTGAGTCAAAAGAAGTGATAAATACTGTCTGAAAAACTTGCCTATGAAGAGAAATGGCCTTACTCAAGGGACAACACTCAGAAAAGCTGACTGACCAAAAATTGTTAACCTTGTGAGGTTGGCTGGTTCTCACGTTTGTGTTTGCATGGGAGGAACCAGAGACAGGGCAATCTATGCTGAGCGAAGCTGGCTGTTGTAATCACACTGTGCTTCAAGTGCAAAAGTAAGCAAAGGCTTGAGTCTCCAGGACTCTCTTACCTCCCTAATTTTTCCACTGAAAGGGTTGTCAACCACTGGAATGGGCTGCCCAGGGGAGTGGGAGAATCACCATCTTTGGAAATATTTAAAATACAGGTAGATGTGGTGCGTAGGGACATGGCTTACTGGTGGAGTTGGCAGTGCTAGGTTAATATTTGGACTCAATGATCATAAAGGTCTTTTCCAACCCAAGCAATTTTATGATTCCACAATACCCTCAGTACATTGAGACATCAATTGTCCCAATATCTGACTCCCCTCATGAAGAAAAAAATCCACAGAAGTCTAACAACATCCTTCAAGGCACCAGAGCTCACAGAGGTAAAGCCCTGGAGCAGTGACAAACCCAAGGAGAGGCCCTGAGGGACTCATTTTAGGTGTTATCTCTTTCTGATGGATCACAAGTATTGAGCTTGATTGTAAGGCTTGATTGTACCTTCTCTGTCCCCCCTTGTCTCCAACCTAAAGCTTTCCCTAAGTAATTCCTCTCCTGAGCTTGCTTTTCTCTCTTTGTCAGATTCTCTCTTGCATCTTCACTGTGACACAGAGGAAGGAGATGATTATACAATAATAATAGTCATTCTACCGATCAGACTTAATAAGCGTTACAGTAAAAGCATTTTAAGCACTCTATGGATGAGTCCCCTGTAATCATTTGCACTCGATATTGATGCCCTGATGCTCTGAATACCTCTCATGTAGTCTCCTCCCAACAGACAATGTCTATTCTTAACATCTCCCTGTCAAAACGAATGAGAAAGACTGAAAACTGAAGGGGAGCGGAAGAGTGAGGTACAATCAGTTTAAGTGGCAAGAAACTTCTGATTAGATATCAGAAAAATAAAAGAAGATTACAGTGACCGTGGTCAGAAAATGAAACAGGGACTCAAAGGTTGTGAAATCTCAGTTCCTGGAGATACTCAAAATTCAAGAGAATGTGGCCCTGAACACATTTTGAGATTGGATCTGATGTTAAAGTTGGCCCTGCTTAGAGAAGGGTATTGGATTGGATGACCTCCAGAGGTCCTTTGTAACTTAAATTATTCAACAGGAATGTAACAAGACTGCAATAGTCTTCTTCCAGACTTGTCACCTGCTGTTGTGTCCTCTTGGTTGTTTGGGGGCAGGTCTTTTGGGAGGGGACTGTTGTTTCCAGTTCGAGATGGAGCAGTGGGGACTGCTACACACCCAAATGTCTTTTCATTGGGAAGTAAATGCAAATCCAGCAGCACTGACGTATGTGGAATGCAAAGTCTATGAAGATATATGGAAAGATGCATATATATGCATTTATCTATACATATACACATACACCCACACAAATACATTTTATATACGTACAGGTACAGAGAGAAAGATGCATGGAAAGAGTACATGCAGATGGACCCTGGTGTTCCTCAGACAGCTTAGTTTTAATGAACTACCACAAAAGACTTGGCCAAGAATTTGACCATTCTGACATTTTTAGGAGTCCTTAGCTTACACCGAGAGACTTCTTTTCATGCCAAAATGCTTTTCCAGATATTCCCAGTCCTGTCAGTCCATGCAAGTCCCACTGTAAGTCTTCTTAACTTGAGATTGATAGCAACACCGTAAGGGGAGAGGAATGGGAAGAGAAAAAGAAAATTCCAAGCTGAAGCCATCTTGCCTCAGCTTTGCATTCCTATAAAACAACCAATTTATATTCCTAGTGGAGGAGACCCTCTAATCTCATTACCCATGTGTAAGTCACTCTTTTCCTTGTGTTGTCTTTATCTGTGGTTTATGGGTCCAAGGGATCTGCCTACTTGTCATGATAACCATCCATGGGTGTCACACTAAAATTTCCAGAGGCGCTCCTTTCTCTCTAAAAAAGGATTATTTGAGTAAGGCAAATAAGCATAGTGGGGATGTGGTGGCCTCTGGCTGCCCAGGACAAATTGATGGGGGAGCTTGCTTAAAAGTAAAACAGCCTTGTACTCTGGAGGGAGAATGGGAAGTATCTCCATCCTACTTAAAATTTCCAATAGTGTTAAGGAATGATTTAGTCACAAAGTGTGGGCACCCTGAACACTAACATTGCTACCTAATCCTAACTAGAGTTTACCCCTAGCCTAGACAATTAATGTCGGGGAGCACTCAAGATAAAGTACACCTTTCTGCCACTGAGACCCAGTGGGTATTTGTCAGTGTGGAATGGATTTTGGGTTGATTTCTACTTTCAGGCTGAATGCAAAGGAAGGTCTCAGATGTATGTGAAGATTTATGAAATTGCTTTTACCCCAAACCCATAACAAGACCTGGGAAGATGTTAGTAAGGGGGTGAATGAACAAGACAGGACTAAGCTAAATCCAAGAGAAGGCAAAACCTCCAACCATGTTGGTAATTAGCTGAGGGACTAAGGGAAAGATATATTTTCAGTGTGCCTTTTGCAACATTCCAGATGTTTAACTTTTTATTTCTTTGCAGAAACTTAAGGCTGCATTCCCAAAACCCCCCAGACATTTTTGCCTGGGGAAATGATTCAGAATGCAAAAAAGAAGACGTGTTTTCCTCACTGTGCACATTAGGACTCAGTGGCATCACGCCGGCAGATAGGAGCTGACCAGAAAAATGTGCGCAATAATAAACAAGAATAATTGTGCTGGATTGGATGGATGCCTCTGGATTAGACTTGTGTCTTCTTTTCCTTCATCTTTTCCTTGCCAGACACTCTCCCAAATAACTCTCTCTCCCCTTCAAACGACATTGCTGGTTCTTGTGAGTTTATTGCAGTTTTCCCAAAAGTTGGCATTTTCCTCCCAGGACTCCACTCCTAAAGTCCTGTGGTTACCAGAGAAGGCAGCTTTCTTCCAAATCCAAACCTAAATTGCCAGTCCTCATGGCTGGGGAGAAAAATTAGACATGGCTCAAGTCTAATCCTAAGTCAAATATAATATGATCTTTTTCTTCTCAAAAGCAAAATAGAAGATCATGTTTTATAGAATTGACTCTGGATCATCGATCCAAAGCAATTATCAAGAACACAGGCAAGCTGGCTGATTTTTAAGCAGCGCTTGATGAGTTCGTGAGTGAATTTAGACACCAGAGTCACCTATGGCAACTCTGAAGATCCTCTATATTAAGTGGTCTGATGCCTCCTTTCCCAGATTTCCCTTCTGCACTTCCAGGGCATAATTCATGGTGGTCACTACTGTTTCTCTGTAAGTAACCAGTAGCAACAGCCTTTTCCATTTAGGAAAGTAAGGTTTTACAATGGCGATACTGATCAGGGAATTACAGACAGTATCAACATCCAGCTATGGCACTATGTAATGTTGGAAGAAGAAAAAAAAAGGTCATTTAGTAATAAAATAGCAGTTTTATTAGTACAAAGTCATGTACTGCTTATTTCTCCAAACAGATGTAGACTGGGGATCTGTACAACTACATTTGCCTGGCTCCTTCAGGAAGGGGAGGAGAAAGTCTGGGAATTTAAGGGGAACCCTTAAAGTGGACCCTGTGACAAAGACCATTGGCACGGCATGGGAGACCTGCATCTACCTCTCTTAGCAGTAAAACTGCAGAAGATCAAGCATCGTTATGAAGGTGCAGGTTGAAAAGCATCAATGATCAAGCATCGTTATGAAGGTACAGGTAGTGGAATTGCAGACTATGCCTTGTCCAACTGCACCTCTGGAGGGCCGAGACACTCACGGGTTCAGCTTGTGAACCTTTGAGCTCCAGCTTTCAGGTGTACATCCTGGGAATGCCTTTGCTTGTCTAGCTTCCAGGTATATCTGCCCCGATCTCATTTTGCAATGTGGGAGAGGTGCCTCTTTGCCCCAAAATTCTTCTGCTGCCCACAAAATGGGAGAAAGATCCCCAGAGGATAGGAGCTGATGTTGTGCTGACCATAACAAATTATGGGAAATTATTTGGCAAGACTTCACTTTATCCTCTTTTACCATGATTGCATTCATCAGCAAAGGGTCTTGCTTCGTGCCACAGACCTTTTTTCGGTTTAAATCTTCTCCCTCTTTTCCTGCACCACATCCTGGCTGGTAGCCTGAGTGCTTCCCTACCAACTGAAGTTGTGATGTGCCTGTGGCATTGTGCTGATTTACTTACGTGCAGGATCTGGCCATGCTGCTGTGTGTGATTTAAACAAGATGTTCCTCAGGCTTAGACATAAGTGAATAAACGACGCTTGACATTTTGGAGGAGCTCATATTCACTAAAAACATTTCTTGTTCCAGCAGACTCACCCTGGTTGTTTATTCACTTAGCTCCTCCTGCGTGCTTTGTCCTGCTCCCTTGATCTCAACACGGTACCAGGACTCTCATGTTCAGAGATTTTACTTCACATGTCAGCTAAATCTTTCTTGGTCCCATTTCAGTTTCCTGTGGCATCTCCAGATAACTGAACTCCCCGTGAATCTAATTATCTACTGTTAGGTAGGAACCAAGCCATGAGGAAGAGTTGAGTTTGCATCTGGTCAGTGATATCCCTCTCATTCAGATATAGCTCCCTTCTTTCTATTTGAAAGACTGGCATCTCATGTGTTTTCAGTATCAGGGTTTCTTTCCTGTTCCATGACCCCAGCGTCTTATGGAAATCATTGATATTCACTGCTGACCACTCAAATCTAGGCTACAAGCTCATGGTATGAGAGCGAAGCCTGGGGATTGGCTTGGGCTTGTCCTGCCTGGAGTTGTCATGGGTGAAAAATAATTCCTGCAGTTGGGTAGGATTCATTTCCCAGCTACAGCCTAACTCCTGGGCTGTCCCACAGTAAGGAATCTCAAGTGCCAGGTGAGCCTTTCAGCTCATGACCTGAAAAGGGGCAGTTCAGGCTGTTGGAGATATCACTGCTTTAGAGATTGGCTTTGTATCCAGAATGATGCCATGGTAGCCCCAGAAATGCTAATCCTAGCATGAGGGCTGGCTTGTTCAACTTCTAGGGTGCTAAGATGTCCTCCAGGATTGCTTATTCCTCTAGGAGGGAGAAGGACTGCAGCAATATTGGGGGAGATGATGATTTGCAAAATCAAGCTTGAAATTCAGTGCTCAAAAGGCCCCTCCATTTGTTTCCTTCTCAAACTAGCAGGATCTGGGCATCAAATAGGAATGAGCAGCCTTTAAAAATGTGAGTTGCATGTTCCTGCTTTACAATGGTGATTTCAGTACGTTGCTATCTCCCAAGCAGGCCGTAAAAACACATCTAACGAGTATTACATGAGCTATTTTGATGCTGGAACTGATAGATATGCTCCAGATAGACTGAGTAGCCTCAGTTGGCTCACATCCTACTGCATAGGTGGCCGCAATTTACCACTCAATGAAGCTCTCCTCCCTCACCACACACACTCACAAAACAGCTTGAAATGCGGTTTGCGATACACCTGCTGCTTCAGATAAATCATTCACCATCTCTGCATCCAGTGTGCCTCCTACAGAAAATTTATACAGTACTGCATATAAAAACCAGCTGTTAGCACTTTGGCAGATATTAATCCTTCTCTTCTCCAAAGGAGAATTGCTTCCAAACAGACATAGTTTGGATTTAATTCCTTTTTCTTGCTCAAAGTTTGGCTGCTTAGATGTCCTCTTATTTTCCATGGGCAGATGAAGGTACTTCAGCAGAGCTAATATTACTTGTTAATCTTTGTGGCATTCGGTGGAGCATGGAGAAATGGAAAATTCGTTGCAAAGTTTTTGTTCTTCGAGAGAGAATTGAAGAAATCTGGAGCTGCCAATCGCTCAGCCAGCAGCAAACTGAGACTCCTGCTCCTTGTGATGGAAAAATAGGCATATTTTTAGGATAATCTGATCTGTCTTGTTTATCTGCCTTAGATTCAGTATTGCTGCCTCCTTTTCCAGATTCACCTAGATTGCACCTAAGGGCACTTAGCTCTTACCTGTTCCCATTTGAGTTGAACTGTTGGCTCAAAGTACAGAAAAGAATTGAAAGAGAGAAACCATCTTAACAGTGAGACTTCTGGCAGCATGGGTGGGAGTAAAACGCTTAAGTATCTAGGAATATGCTTGGGTGCTTACTCGGAGAGGGTTACATTTGTGGTTCAGCCCAAATCTAGGCAGGATGCACCCAACCCATCTTTGTTCTACCAGCTCTCCACATCCGAAGTCAGCTGCAGGAAAACTTCCCACTGTGTAGTTCATCCTTTTTACTTCACGAACAAAATGATTCCACCTAAGCAGACATCCTGCATATGATCAACGTAGGAGATGCCAACATCCCATGCTGCTCTTGCTTCACCTGTCCCATTAGCGGCCCAACATAGTAAACCTAGTACCCAAGCTGCCCCAGAAACCTTTGGGATGCTGAAAAATGTCACATTTTCTCTGGTTGGTGGTGCCTGGGAAAGGCAGCTGAATGCTGTGGAAGCAGCAATGCAGGATGCAGAAAGTTGGCATAGGGTGGTTTAATCCACTGTTTGCAGAGCACAGGAGGGCTGAAAGCTCACATAGGACTGTGAGAAGTGAGAGTCACCACTAATTTGGGCCCTGTGCACAACAAAAATTGAGTGCTTAGTTGTGGACTCTCTGAAAACGCTTAGTTTTGGAATGACTAAATGAGAGGGGGAAGGTTACAGGAGCAATGAATTTCAAAGAGTGCCTGGAAGTACTGAGCAGTCTAGACAGTGGGGATGACATTCTGTAAAGGTCTCCACCAGTTGGGTTTCATCCTGATTATATTTCATGCTCACGAGAAGCAGCATTTGCTTGTGCTCAGTTACAGCCTTCACTCTCCGGGAGGGCAGTGCTCCAGGGAACCACCCTGCATTGTTTGTGCCATGCTGGATGGAGGCATTGCATAGCTGCGGATGGAACGGGGCACTCCTCATGCCACTGATACTGTGAGCATATCAGGTGGCATGACAGCATCCTTCAAAATAGCCACTGCAACCACATTAGGAGAACAATAGGGCTAGGATGGCAATGTGCTTTGGGAGTAGGGAGAGAGAATAGGGTGATTTGTCCAATTTCCTTTTTGCCACTGCTTTATTTTTCATTCAGCAATTTTCTGCTGCATTTTCCAGCTAATGTTTAGGGCCATGCACCTTTTTACTCCAGTGAAAAGGAATGCAAATGATGCAAGAAACAGTCTTCATGTGACATGAGAGGCAGGCTCAGACTTACTGAGCTGCATAACCCAAGCAACTGTTATCCACCTGGTTTGTCATTTACCAGCTTGTATTTGGTTAAGTCATCCATCCCATGCTTGGGAAGAACTGAGGCCAGAATACCTGGAGATGAATGAGCTGCAGTGTGCTCTGTCCTGCTCTTATCTGTTCAGGTGAAAGAAAGCTTGGCTGAAAGCAATATTTGGGCTATACTTGCCCTATCTCTAGCAAGGTCCAGGGTTCAGGTTTGAATCTGTGAGTGAAGCTTGTTTGTGTGTAAGCAATGGGAATAGGATGGGCTCCTTCCTCATGAAACCAGAGAAATACCTAACACACATCTATCTAAGGGTGTCCCTAAAGGGTTTTTGAGGGTCTGAGTCCCATAGGCAGGAAAAGACAGAGAAGACATATTTCATGAGAATCAATAAAGGTTTCTTTTTATTTTAATTCCCTTTTACATACACCTGTGGTTTGTCATTTTCCGCTCGTTACTTTGGTCCATACAGAAAGCAGAAGTGGAGGAATGTAAACCAAATGCCTGCCTGACGACACACACAAGGCAATGTCCCGTAACACACAGAAAGAAATCACAGTTTTGTCCTTTAGTTTTTCAGTTTGTCCCTCTTCTGAAGTGAACCAAGATCTTAAAAATCACTTCAGTGAAAGCGCTCGTGTTGTTGGGGAAGAACGCATCCCAGCTTTTTTCAGACTAGAATAAAGGAACCAGTATCTTGAAAACAGACTCTCTGGGCAGACCACTGGGAAAGGCTGAGCCCTTTTTCTAATGCCCAGACTCCGTCACTTCTGGTGATCACCATGGGCAGGTCAACCTGAAGTTGCTGAGATGAAGCAATGAGTTTTAGCAGCAGGTCTGTCTCTTTGTGCAGGCCCCAGCTCATGCAGATAGGAAGAGACTGACATAGTGTTTCTGAATATGGTGATGGGACAAGGGGATGGGTTTGGGTGATGGAGCCTGACTATGCACATCCTTCCTCTTCTGCCATGGACTGATTTTCCTCTACCACCAGCCGTACCTTATACAACCCATCCTTTAAAAAATATCACCTCTAACAACAAATGCCTTCTTGTTCATCCTTCCCAGCAGCCCTCAAGGAAAAATGATTAATTTAGATGAGCAAAAATAAAAAGGTAAAAACTTGGCAAGAACACCCAGCTTTATATTTAGAAGGGCTCATGCCTGTCGTAATGCTCTGGTTTAAATAGATGCTGCTTCCCTGGTGAAGTCATTGTTTTGTCTTCTGTTTTGGGTACCTGAGGTCTGCCTGTTTGGAGAACACCCTTCATTTAAGCTTGTTTAAACAGTCTCTAAAGTGGATATTATATCTCTATTTCAGAGGATGTAGGCCCAGGCATTTTGGAAACCCAGTGCGCACTAATCTCATCTATCCCAAACATTTTAATCCCATGCCTTTTTCTAGCCAAATATCTACCACATCCTAAATCACCACATGTAGAAGCTGACACCAATACGAAAGCCTGAAGTTGTCACTTGTGAAGCATTTCAGGAGAAGAGGCTGCCACTTAGACCATCTTCTACCTTTCGATCTCTGCTTTCAGGTCTTGTAGTGCCATTGATCTAAAGCAAAAAAACCACCCTGAAACATGGATGGCAAGAGAAGTTTTGGGGACAGAGGACATAATTTGTGTGCATCATTATCTTTCTCCTCTTCAGAATTTATTGGCGAAACCCACTCTGTGGAAATCAACAGACATTTTGGTGTCGATTTTCATAGCATCAGGATTTCATCCCAAATTGATGCCAGCACATCTGTGCTGTTGCACGCCACATCATTAGAATCATTAACCCTTAGTCTGAGGAAGATAATCAAATACTGATGAATTCCTCAGTTAATGTGCCAGGAAGACAAATCCTACTGTCACAGCAGGGACCCAGGAGAAATGGATCTGAAATCCAGGTTCTCATGTTGTGGTTGTTTTAAAGTATGCCTTTTTTCAGGTGAAAAAAGAAGGGAAAAGTGCCAGTGAGGATGATGAAGTAGAGAACATTATGCTGACTTCGTTAACCTCCCCATTTGCTCTCTCAAGACATCCCCCGTTTAGGAGAGAACATAATTGTGCAATAAGAGTCTACCTCTGTCAAATCTTTGCTGGCTAGGGAGCTCTGCCTGAAAAGAAGCCAGATTTATGAGTCTTCCTAATTACTTATGATCATCTGGGTCAGCTCTTCCATAACTTTTTCTTTTGTTCCTGGCCCCCGCCAGTCTCTGGGCTGATTTCCAGCCTTACCCCTGCCTCGCTGGAGTCTTGCAAATCCGTTCTGAATTGGGACAAAGCTTATTGAACTCTGTTCTTGCAGACACTGCCTTTGGCTCCCTTACAAAGCAACATTGCTCCCCATCAGTACTGAATGCAACCAAGAGATGTGGTATATTTGAGATGGTCCCTCATGGGTGCCATAATTACAAGGCACCATAGATGCAAAGGCAAGTTCAAGGGACAGTTCTGCAAGTGTGCCCTGAAACAGCACCAATGTACCAGCCCACAGCAGGACATAGAAAGCACATGAGTAGATCAGAATATTAAACAAAAATAAGAATATTTAATGGCAGTATACCAGCTCTAACCCTCTGAAGACAGTGGAAAGACATTGCGTGAGCTTTGCAAGTCATACTGGGTGGCTCAAGATCTTCTATGAGCAAAACACGAGTGAGTTCAGTTGGAGGATGAGATGCTGCGCCAAGGTTTGCAAACCTTGCCCTGGTTCATGGGAAAGGTTTCAGAGGATACTTATTTGATATTTCTTTTAATGCTCCCCTGTGACATTCTTTTCCCTACTCACCTCCCAAGTCCTGGCAAAATATTGATATTATCTCAAACTTTGTACGTGGTGGGGCTAGCTTAAACCTTGAAGACAGGATGAAAAGTTGGAGGTTCTGAGTTCAAATGCAAATAGGATAGAAAAGAAAGAAAGAAGGGGCTGAGAAAAATCCCTACCATTGGAAACAGCTGAGTATGGCTAAGTGACCACAGTGCATGGTAGTGGGGAGAACAGGGGAGAAACAGATAAAAGAGGATTGTTTTATGTGACAGCTGATGCCTTGGGTGTCCTTTTCTTTAATCCCAAACACAAGCCTGGTCTCTAATTCTCAACAGAGTATTTCTGTAGCCAGAGTTGGAAGCTTTATTTTAATTCCATTATGCAAATTGTACATGAGTCCTGAACTGTGGTCTAGATTCAGATCTGTTTTGCCTTGGCATTAGACCGAGTTAACTCAATTGACTTCGGTGGAGTAGCTCCTGCCTTCTGCCAACAAATATAAAATGAACATCAGGTCTGTTTCTTTCTGTCCTGCCCTAGAGACCAGCTTTGAATGACTCTGCCCACTCATTTGAGCTATTCTGTCTACCACAAAGAGCTGAGGCTGCTTATGAAAAGCCAGAAATCCAGACATTGCACAGACTCCATCAGAGTACTCAACAGAACCTGGTGAAATAAACAAAGGATAACTTATAATTACTATTTTATTGTTTATAATCCTTCTCAAGTGTGGTGTAAAGACACCAAGTCTTTTTCTTGCTCTCTGTGCCCTTTTCTTATAAATTCACCAAGAATATACGACTATTTTGACAGAGTGACCTTCTGCCCCTGCCAGGGTACCTGTGCTCTGAACCTGATGCGATGGGTACGATGAGAGTAGGGCACTGTGCAAATGCTCTGAGCAGACGGTGTTCCCATCCTTATGCTCTAGATCGGTTTTGAAACTGAGAGTTGAGATTGGCTTCTAGCCATAAAAAAACCCCTTGAATTTGCATCCAGCTAAAATGGAAAATGAAAAGTCCTTTAAATGAGTTTTTGGGGGTTATTTTGTAGGGCCAGTTTGGAAAAAAGATGTTAAGTGTTAAGAAGGACTCCAGCCAATCTGAATTTGGGATCAATATTGAGAGTAGGGGGTATCTGCTTTGCTGATGTCCTTTTTGTGGGCTTCTCTACCTGCCAGGGACAAGCATCCTCAAAGATCTAAACTGGTTGATGGTCCAGCATCAGCCTAATGGTACTGGTGAAGTAGGTACATGGGAGTTTGCTAGCACTGCCAAAAGATCACATCTCAGTCCCAGCTTCAAGTGCTGCACTCTCAGTAGAAGATACCTGCTTTAAAATCTCCAAAACCTCCTACAGACCAAAAAGCAGCTAGCAAAGATGTCTATTAGCACTGAGTAAAGAAGCACCCCAACTAGGAGACTCTGCTTATTACAAGGCTTGATATATAGACAGCAAATTAATTTGGTTTTAATCACTAAATGAAGCACATTGACAATATTTCTGTTTCAGCACAAGGTTGCTTGATGGCTCTGAGCTTTAAATAACCAGTAATAGGGCATAGGCAAAGGTGGGTTTTGAGTCTCATGCCCATGCTTCTCTCTCCATCCCAACTCATTCATAATGGCCTGTGGAAGATTTCCTACAGACAGGCCAAGAAGGATATGGAAACACCAAAGGGACCGGATTTCTGGCTCAATCTTTCTGTCCAACTAAGCATTATTGCTAAACTAAACCCCAAACAAATGCCAACCTGCATTTTTGTTCCTTTTACCTCTTTTGTATTATTCCTGAATTAAAGCAAATTCAATCTGCATTTTCCAGGCTGTATTTTTAACCAAAGTGGTGGAGTTATGTTTTAATATTGCTCAGTTAATTATGTGTCTTCACAACCCACCTCTGCTTTCTTTTGCTCTCCAACCTTTAGCTAAGATCTAAGCTTGAGTCTTTATATTATACGAGGTCACAAAAGTAGTTTAGGTGGAATAGGATAAGCTCAGTAATTCTTATATAGATGACAGGATTTGCTGTCTCAAAACCAAATGTTCCTTTGGGCCAGAAATATTTGCTGTCCAGCAGGTTCAACATTTTATTTCCATGGGCAAAAACAGGAGAGCTGTCTTCCAATGAATGTCTGCAGAGATGGACATGTTCTTTATTTTACTGATATGATTTATGAACTATTATGTTTTCCAGGCCAATCCAGACAGCCATGGCCAGTCATGATGGGAATTTATTTATAGGGTCTTTCACAAACTCATTTCCTTTACAATTTAGTATTTTCTCATTTCAAGACACCCTAGAGGAATGGGATATAAACTCTACTTTGTCTGGTGAATCGCAATAGATGCGTGAAAAGCTCTGTAACTGGCCAGGGATACCATATATGTCCTCTGTTTACTCTGTAGAATGTGGCAGCCCATCAGCAACAGCAGTAAAAATAATAATAACAGAAAAATCAAACAGCAAACCTGTTTCAGTGTGAAGCTTGTTGAAAAAAGCCAGATTTTCCTAGACCTGCCTGAGGGTGCAACGTGATGTCTTCCCTGGCAGATGCTGTCAGCAGGGAGGTGATATGGTGAAGACCCACGTTAACCTGCCCACGGCCTTAAAACAAAGCTTCCTGACCTGCTGAGCAGTTTCCAGCTGCATTTTACAGACTCATAGGCACCAACAGGTGGAACAAAAAAAGCACATACACCAATACGAAGCAATGTTGCATGTTAGAAGACTTCACAGGTTCATACAACCTCTCCCTTAAAGGTCAACTCTTAAAGTGCTTTCTCTCATTTCATGCAGTCCTATTTCAGGTGAAAGAGTCATTGACCATAGCGAGAGATTCAGGTGAGTTAAGGATCAATTTCCTCCTTGTCAGTAACTCTGCTTGAAGTTTTCTAGGTGGAAGATAAGCAGAAAAATCAGCCAGTGAAAAAGCAAGAGAGCTCAATCTATAAATGAGGTTTCTTAACTTTTCAAAACATCAGAACCCGAACTTTAAAAACGTTTAAGCCAACCATTGAGTTTGTCAAAGCAATAAAGAGGAATGCAAAATTGGAGATCTTTCCTCTTAACGTATTTTCATAAAAAGAAGGAAAATTCCTACCAACGCTGTGGATGTTTTACAACCTTCAGCCAATTGTCTATCTATGATCAGCTAAACAAATCCAACATCTGGCTGAAGAGTTTAGTTTTGGGAGATCTTTTTGAACTGATTTGGCTCTAATACATATCAGACAAGAAGAAGCAGGGTTGAGGAATGGTGAGGAATAGGACAAGACATGATCTCATCTGAATCAAAACCAGGCAGAATATAGAAGACGTAAACCCATTTGTCTGCACATACCCAGGCAAAGCAGAAATGACAAGGCTGCTGTCAAAAGTCATCCTTAAGAAACACAAGGCTGAGGAACGTTTAACAGCTCTGTGTCCATCCAGAGAAGAGGTAGATCAAGTAGGAAGGAGAGGCTTTAGAGAAATGAGAGGATCTACAAAGACTCCTGAGTGTTGCCAGTTGCTTCACATGATGGGTAGAAAAGGGGCACTATGGAGGTAACACTAGAAAATACAGGTGACTAACACATTTGGACCTTTGATTACTGCTTGAAGTGTGTTTCCTGCACCTCAGCTCCAAAGCAATCTGCTCTCTCAGCTCCATTGTCCCATGCTGGACCTGAAACAGTAATGGCGCAAACCTTATCCTGCCTGCAGGGTTTGCAGTGATCACAAGATGAACCGCAGACAGACACATCCTCAGCTCACCACATTTCTATTTTCTGTGGCCTTTGGGGTTGTGTTTGCACTAATAACTCAGATGGGAGAGGAACTGTCACCCCAGGTGGAACTTTGGGTGGGGATAAACTGTCCTTGAGAAATGCCTGCATGTCCTGGTGATGGAGAAAGTGAAGGTGGCCGTGCTCCGAATCTGGAGGCTTTGGTTAAGCTCCAGCAGGACCAATCTGCTTGCACTCCTGGGGCGAATCATGACCACAAATTGTGGTTTCTTCTCTGTTTTCAGACAACATGGGTTTGACCCTTTCCTCACTAAGATCAGTGGAGGATATCCTTGGATCTCTAGCCAATAGACCGTGGCCTATACACTCCATTAAGAGTTTGTGATCAGTCCAAGAAGGATAAGAACAGGCTTTGACAAACGTAGAGTCTGCCATGCCTTAATGGCAGAGTTATTCCCCTGTCTTAGTATCAGCATTTCCCCAATTTTTGCATGAATAGTGTTCATACACATGAACATTAAAGAAAAAAAATCTGTTATGTATGATTTTTAATTGAAAAAGGATTAAGAAAAGATTTCTTCTCCTGTACGTCCCTTGTGTGTGTAGTTTTTATCTACGTTTAACAACAGTTTTTAGACATTCATTTTAAATAACCTAGTGATGAATGCATTTTGGTGAGGGCTGCATTTTATGAGGGGTGTTGTATTAGTTTATAAATAATTTTATGACTGTTGCTAATTCCTTGAACTTCGCTAAGTGATTGTCAAACACGTTATTAATCTTGAGCTCTCAGTAACAAACTCATGTAAATAGTGAGTCACTGATGGGATTTTGGTTTGGTTTTTTTTTCTTTGCTTTGTTCCAGCAGTGAAATGATACTAAGAAATTTCTCTGAGCGAGAAAATCAGAAGAGTCATTGCATCTACTTGGCGGGATTTAAGCACAACGCACTTCTGGAAAGCTGGAAAGCCAGAGCCAGAATATTCAATGTTCTTCTCTCTCATC
>NW_010161567.1:22652-24998 GCF_000695765.1 Mesitornis unicolor | reverse complement strand
GGTTCAGCCTCATGAGATCCTAAATAACGCAGCTGCACACACTCCGACAGCCGACTGTTAATAACTTCTGCCCCTTTGATTGCCTCCAGAAGCCATATCAGCATCTGCAAGGAAAAGGCGAGTGGTGAGTGTAACTGGGCTGACCCAGATTTCTGCAGCGCTCGTTAGCTCTCCGTGCCAAACTTTCACTAGAGTTGACTTCTCTTGAAAGATTGTTTAACTTCTCTGTAATACTATTGTTAGTATTGTTATATGAATAACAGCAACAGCAGCAAGAAGACAGCATGAAAAAGAAAGGCTATTCTTTGAAAACCTTACATTTCGATAGCTGCCATTTGGTGGTAAACAGTTCTGATGGGTTTTGGCTTATTTTACTGATACAAAACAAGAAAAGAACAAATAAATACTGGCTTTTAAAGATACTCCTTATCTATGTCTGCAGCTGGTGCCTCAGTGCCTGACGAAGGACTCCCTTTCAGCCACCACATCCTCTACCAGGTCTGAATTAAAAACTCAGAGATGTCCAAAGGAGGAGGTTTTCACCTTGACTTCACTTCACTACCGAAGATCAAATCCTAACCTGGCAGTTTGTTTCAAGAAGATGTGGGACACCGAGTCAAGATCCCAGCTGCTCTTCCTGATCTCCTTTGGAGTTTTGGAGAAGTTAGTCCTTAATCTGTTCTCAGAACTGAGGGCATCAACTGGATGTATCTCAGAAATGCTGGTTGATTTAACCAGCTGATCTAAAGGATCAGGATCGAGAGTAGATTATCCCATTGGCCCCACCTGCATCCCAAGGGACTTCTGCAAACTCTCCTAATACTTCTTTCCTATTCCATTTGAGTAACAGCTAGGTTAAAATGCTTCAGGTAGCCAAAACTTGCCAAGAAGGAGAAAAATAAGTAAGAAAAAAAAGCACAATGAGGACTTGATTCTTCGACTGCAGCAAGAGAATAATGATGTTATGAAAGGAGCTGAAGAGAAGGTCCAGGCTGGTTCAGCCAAAGTCCTTCCTTTGGGGAAGCATGTGTTGTAATAGGAAGTTTGGTCACTGTTCCTCATTTCTCATTTTTGGGCAATTCTGCATCATGCTTAGAAACTGATAGAGACCCTTTGCTAGGTGGTCGGCTGGTGTGAAACAGCCCCTAGACAACACGCTGTTGGCCAACAAGGATTGTACCTCCTCATCACTGTTGGAGATGATGTGTATCAGAAAACAACCTTTTTGCGCACCCTCAAAAAAACATCAGGAAAGGAAACTCTGCACAGTGAAAAACCTTTCTGGTCTCTCTTGTAGGTAGGAGGCATTTCTTTGTGCTCATCCCTTCGGAAGCAATCACAATAGCATTTTCTCATCTGAACATCTCTAGGTAAACTCAGTGACTCTGGTTGAAGTTAGATTTGTTTACACCAGCTAGGAGTCTGTCCTGGTGCACATATGTGTGTGTGTGCGACAAAAACACAAAGAACAACAAAGTTCAGAAGACGTTCAGAAGGTGATCATCCACAACCACTCCCAGTGCTTTTATCCAGCCAATTTTGCCTTTGGATCTCATGGTGGTAGGTTTTTTCTGGCTGTATCCAGCAGCTTGTGCTTCTGGGTGATACAGGCAGACTGCTGATCGAGTTTTTCTCCTCATGAGGGTTTGGATTAGTGAGAAACAGGAAATTCAGAGGACAGAATGAGAAGCAATTTAGAGGTTTAAAAAATGACTGAAGCGGGTTTCCATGAGCACCCACAAAAAGGGAGGGCTGAGTTCGCTACCCTCTGAACTGATTTTAGCCACACACTTACACAGGCACACATATGCATAATCTGCAAATTCCCTACCCTGCCTCAACCCTCTTGGTGGGCCCCTCTACGTTGCTGCATCTGGAAGAACAAAGATGTCGCACATTCTGATAACCACATTTTCCATCCTAAAATTGCACTGGTTTCTGGCTTCCTACTGAGACTCAGGTCAGGGAAAGGAGAATAAGTTTTCTGCCTACATCCAGCAACCACGAGCTGTTAACTCCTCCCACCCCAGAGGAGTATTTTGCCAAGGAGTGAGATTGCCCAAGGGAAGAACACATGATGGGTTCTACCCAGATGTCCACATTGAGCGCTTGACTGCAAGACTGGGCAGCTACGTCCCCCAAAATGTCTTGATCAGTGTTGTGTGTGTTACCAGGTGGAAAGAGCAAACCAAACTGAAGATGCTGATGCCCAGGGTGGCTTGTACACTCACAAGAAAGATGGCACTGTACACTCCCCACAAGACTCTTGCTTTACTGGGTGAGACTCCTGTCCTCCTTGGTTGCCCAAGCTCTCCAAGAGGTCCAAGGACCACATGCTGCTTTGCA